>NC_079154.1:71597117-71908602 GCF_947563725.1 Argiope bruennichi | reverse complement strand
AGCTTATAATATCTTGGAAATATGGTATAATGCAAGAATATAAATTTTCATAATCAAATAAACATTTCATAAAAATGAATTAGCAAAAAAAAAAAATACTCCACATCAATATCTCTTTAAAACATTAGCTTATATCTAATTATATAAATATATTTTTAAAACTTAAAAAGAATAGAAAAAAAATATTTTTTTTTAATTTACCAGCACGTTCAGCCTTCATAGAATCCCAAACATTGCAGTTAAAATCATCATAACCAGCCAGCAACAGCCTTCCACTTTTAGAAAATGCAACAGAAGTGATTCCACAGATAATATTATCATGAGAATACATTGCTAATTCTTGATCAGCTCGGATGTCAAACAATCTGCAAGTAGCGTCATCAGATCCAGTAGCAAATGCATATCCATTTGGAAAGAACTGCAATTGAAAAAAAAATTAATATATAAGAATTTTATTTAAAATTGTCCATATTTACAGTAAACATATTAGTACACTACTATGATTATTTGAATTCATGTTCTCTAGTAAATTTCACAACATATGCTAACTTAATAGCATATACATTTTCAGTAATCAGCAAAAACAAAAATAATAAAACTAGATTTGCATCCCAGTCATTCCTTTCATCCACTTCTAAATTCATAAAAATAAGCCTGATAATTTTCTTAATATCAAAGCATTATTAATACATACAAAAACATTTCATTATTGAAATATTACTAAAATATTTATCACTATCTTACATTCAAAAATTAAATGTATCTCAGCAACTGAGTATTTATAAATCTGATAAATAATTCTTTGTTCAATTCCTATTTGCTTTGTTTTTCATTATGAAGATAAAAATCGTAACACTTGGATAGATTATAATTATTTTGCTTACAATTATTTGACATTCTCTCTTATTAATAATTAATTTGTCAGCAACAACAGCGAAAATACATTTGTATGCTAACAATTTATTGTACAAAACCAAAATCCATTGTATAATTATTAATCATAAAAGCACTCCTTTTTCAAAAATAAATTCTAAGATGTTGAGAAATTAAAAGTTTTCAACATTTGCAAAATTAAAAAGGAAATTATTCTGAATTAATATATTTCTATTCTGGGTAACATTCTTATGCTAACACATTAAAACTAAACCTAAAATTGGTCTATGAAGAATTGAAATTTTTTAGCATAAATAAATCAAGATTTCCATCTTTATATATAAATAAATTAAATCTTCCATAATTTATAGATTCTTATATTTGTAAACAGAGCATAGTGAGAAATTGCTGTAAAAATTTAAACATTTTTAAGCACTTTTTAAACTGTTAGCTAAAAAATAAATAAATTAAAAAATTAAAAACATCTTTGGACATGCATGCATACGTAAACATAAATATTTTCTAAGCATAGGATGATTTGTTTTATAATAATGCAGTTTTCCTTGAAAATTTGTTTAAATTAATTTTAAATGTATAATCTTTAACTTTTAATATTTATTTTTTACTTTAACTTTTAATATAACTTTTAATAATTTAATAATAATATTTACACAATAACTTCTACTATAAAATAAAAATCATTTTGGTTTTAACAAAAACATTAAATTCTCAACACCTTAAAGATTAACAATAGAGATCCATGATCTTTTCCAATATTTCTAAGAATAATAAACTAATTATTAGCTTATTTAGATGGATACATCATTTCTGAAAATGTTGATAGCAATATAGAAGAATGGCATGACCAAAAATCTTATATATGATTTTTATACATGCAACAAATAAGATTCAATTTGGCTGAGGGAGAAAATGTAAATTTCCTCCATCACTAACTCACTACCTTTATAAATTTTATTTGCAGTCTTATAAAGCTCAGAACTAAATATTCCAGAAGGCTACCATTATAAAACTGGCAAAGCTACCATGAAACTACTGATGGCAGAACATCAACAGGATCTAAATAAATTTTTTAGGCCGTTTTTTTAATAAAAAATAATAGTGTTCAGAAATGTTCAGACTATTAAAAAAAATATCACTTCTAACTTCTGAAGTTTAGTAAAGGCCCTTTTGAACTCAATGCTTTTAAATGGGGGGAGGGGAATCTTTAAAAAATACAGAAGAACATGATTATATATTTTATGAAGAAATGAAAATATTTTAACAAGTTCTAGTTTTTATAAATAATGGAAACAAATTCATGAAATTAAAAAAAAAAAAAAAAAAATGCAACATCTGCAGTTGGAAGCAAACAGAAAATAAAAAATACCAGTTGAAGCCCTTTTTTTTTTTTTTTTTTTTTTTAAAGCTAGTGCAAGATAAATCATATTGCTTCAAAATTTAATAAAAATCAAATTAAAGCAAAGAAAGAATTTTTTTCTTCTTTTATCATGTCTTTAACAATGGTAAAATTATATTATTCAACAATTCAAAGGAACAGTAATATTGTTTTGAATTTCATAAAAATCATAACTAGAAATTGTATCCAAAATAATTTTTTCAAAAATTATTAAAACTAAAGAAAAAAAATGCATTCATTCAAAGAAAATTTGTATCACTAAAAAGATTTTTTTTTTTTTTTTAAATCTTCAAAATGGGGGGGGGGAGAAATTTAGTGCAATAACATGCTTTATGTTGTTTTCCTTTTTATATTAAATTTTAAATTAAAATTTTAAAAAATTCATTCTCAGTGGTGCTCTAATGCCAAATAAACAAATTTTATACTAATAATTTAAATGGTTTATACTGCACATGGCTCTGTCAATCAGGATAAACCTTTATATCTAAAAAGACTTCATTAGGAGAAAAAATTCTATGACAGTTATAAAAAGAATTATTATATATTATAAAATGCTAAGAATCTAAACCCCTCTTTAAAAAAATTTTAAGTAGTACATTCACCCCCTTCCCCCCCCCCTCCTCAGTAAAATTAAAATTTGGCAAAATTGGTTCAACAAATAAAATTTTCAAATAATTGGGAAAATTCAATTAAAAAAAAAAAGAAAAGGAAATAATGATTAATGACAAGTTAAAAATCTTATGCAAAATTTTATTTGATCAACTAACATAATTATATACAACAATTACAATTCAATGCAGCACAGTAAAATCCCTTTAATAGTTCATTCAAGACACAGCTCCAAAACAACGTACTAATAAGAATGCCAATCTAATGCAGGACATACTATGCTATAAAGAGATTAGATTTCAATATACATATTTTTAGAGCAGCTTCACCCATATTTGAAATAACTCTTTGATGCACGAAATTCATAATGCTGCATTCTTATTTTCCCACTGATCGACTATTCTGCAAATTCCTCTTTAATACATAAAACGTTTAACATATACTTACCAGGCATAACTTAAATAAACTCTTCAATATATAAACACTTAAAATTGCAGTTTGAACATTTTTCAAACCGCAGCAAGTATGGCACAGTATATACTGCTCTTTCCATAAGAATGCCAATCTAATGCAGGACATACTATGCTATAAAGAGATTAGATTTCAATATACATATTTTTAGAGCAGCTTCACCCATATTTGAAATAACTCTTTGATGCACGAAATTCATAATGCTGCATTCTTATTTTCCCACTGATCGACTATTCTGCAAATTCCTCTTTAATACATAAAACGTTTAACATATACTTACCAGGCATAACTTAAATAAACTCTTCAATATATAAACACTTAAAATTGCAGTTTGAACATTTTTCAAACCGCAGCAAGTATGGCACAGTATATACTGCTCTTTCCACATAGTTACTTCAGTATTTCATTAAAAACAAAAAATATTATTGAAAAAAGAGGGACCAGAAAAAACAAGACTCATTAAGTGTTATTTTAGTATGTTTTGGAACCCATGGATGCATTTCATCCTGGATTTCTTTACCAAATTCTCTATTTTTGTTGGTTTTATTTCTTGTTACATCTGATAAACACACCTTTAAGACCATGCTTTTGAATTACTGTATTCAATACAAAATATCAAGCTTCCTTTGCAAAATACTTAAGAAAATTAAGCATTTTTTCCAAGATTAAGCTCTTTTAACGAGTGTAAATGTGATTTTAAAATTTAATTACTATTAAAACACTTTTCATGACACTATACATCCTGGTAAAATATTGGTGAAAATTTCCTGATTTTTTTTTTTTTTACACTCAGTTATAATTGAAGATTATATTTAATATTCAAAAAATACATATCTGGAACAGGTACTCAAACAAAATACTAAAAATTCATTACTTACTGTAACAGCATTAATATCCGACTCATGACCAGGGAACGTTTGTTTGCACATGCCATCTCGAATATCCCAGAGCTGAAATTAGAAAACAAAAAGCTATTCATTAAAACATACAAATTCACATAAATTTTCTGTATTGAAATAGAAAATACAGCAAACAATACAAAAAAAAAATTAAATTCTTCATACAGGTGTAAAAAATTAAGAAAATCAATTACAATTCAAATTTCAAATATAGTTATTACAGTAAAACTTTTCTTTAAAATGTGTAAGCAAAAAAGTGTGCATTTTCTAAAAATACTCCTTTAAGTTATTATTGACAATTTTGCTATTGACACCAAAATTTTGATGAACTGTATTGTAATTGACATCATTAATCAAATAATTTAACACGAAATAGAATACCTTTGCAGAGGCATCACAGGCTCCAGAGACAAACGTTCGCATATTTGGTGATAGAGATAAAGACATCACATCACCAGTATGGCCAGTGAAAGAAGTACACTGTTGTCCAGTTTCAATATCCCAAAGAGCACTAAAAAGCAAATAAAAAATTACTCAAATTAAATATTATCTTAAGCATTTATCATATATTTTTTTTAATTTAAATTCAAAGAATTCAAAGAAAAAAAATATATAAGAAACAAATTAGAAATGTAAAAATGCAAAAAAAAAAAAAAAAAAAAAAAGTGAATAGTGTTTACAAAATAAAAATTTCTCTACATATAAACTATTTAAAATAAAAAATATGAATAATAATTTACACCAGAATTTCATCATTAGCAAATCACTAGTCAAATCTTATTAAAGAATTAAGCTATAAAAAAATTCTAAAAATTCCAAAATCATTCCCCAGGAAAAATAAATGAAAATCTTAAGATCAAAATATAATTTATTTTTTTTTTAAATGTGCAACACAGAAAGCAATAAACAAATAAACTTACAAATAATATGCAAAAGAAACTACCTTAACATCAACCCAAATTTAACTATCCTCATTACAAAAAGTCTAATTTCCAAGTACACCAACAAGAAGAAAACTAGCATGGGACCAATTTAAGGCAGTTTTGTTTACATTGGTAATAATTACTGTGCAACTTGGTTTCATAAACAAACATTCAAATAGTAATCTATTTCCATCAAAGATAAGAAGCACAATACTTGCTATTGATGCCAGCATAAAACAAATCTTTTATAATTGTTGAGATATAGAATGCATCCAACAAGGAAATTAAAGAGGGAATAAGTATAGAGCCTCTAAATTTTTTAACTTTACTTCTTGTATCTTCACTTCATCATGAATATTTCATTAATATTAACAGCATTTTTTTTAATAGAGAATGATTGATTGACTCGAATTTTATGGTGCAAATGCCAGCCCTGGCCATTCTGCACCATTTAATAAAATAGAATATAGCTTGAATATTATTTGTGTGATCCAGGATCTTTGTTTAGAACATTTATGTAAGCAAACAAATGGGCGATTCTCCCAAAAGTGAACCATACCTTCAAAAAATAAAATTCAAAAAAATTTTTTTTGTTGTTTATAGATTAGTCAAACACACAGTCTGAGCTATTTAATTCATGTATTTTTTTTTTAACAGTTTGTTTTTATATGTTCATGGAGGTCAAAAATAGTGCTTACAATATTGAAAAATTTTTGAATTCATACATGTACACTTCAATAATGTCTGTAAACAAATATTATACACTTTTATTCACTTTTTGGCTTTTCAAAGTAACTACAGGTATATTTTTATTTAGTTTAAAAAGGAAATTACTTTCATTTTAATTTTTTCAAATTGTAATTCATGATTTTAGATATATCTTGAAGGATGTCCCGTGCATCACATTAAAACTGCTATAAGTTTTACTAGCAGTACTAATTTTTTTTTCAGACAGAAATAATTTCTAATCTACTTTGTACTTTTAAGAAGAAAAAAAATTCTATTATTCAGATAAATTCATATTAATAATTTTTCAAAATATAAGCATTTTAAATTTGTCCCGTGCATCACACATCCTTATCCTGTGCATTGTTCATGTTAAAATAAGTGTTTAAAAAAGGGGAAAAATAAAAGACATTCAGAAATTTTTGGTGTTTACATATATATTTATGTTAAATGATAAAAAAAAAAGTTTTTTAAAAAATACAATTTAATTGATTGTTGTTACAAAAACATACATCATCTGTCTTTAATATAAATCTGCAAAACTGTAGTATCCTTGTGAATTTACAATTTCAGGAGCTTTTATATTTTTTACTATGTTATTCTGTGTGTAGAACAGTTTGTCTTCATGTTTAGGCCATTTCCAATATGCACCATTTGTGTTCTTCGTCATCACAGATACTTCAGTTTCTGCACCTATAATTTGAATTACCAGTCCAGGGTATTCCTTACCATCATAATTTACCAAGATCCAGTTTCCTATCTCTATGTTGGTATCACTATGATATTGTTCCTGCATAATTGAGTTAGCTGTATTTAGGAAGAGGGATAATCCATCATTTCGTGTACATTTCATTCCGTGAACTTTGAAATGTTCAAAATAGGCACAGCATTAATCCATACATCATTATTTCGTGGAATATTTCTTTCTTCAAGAAATAAAACTTTTGTTGCTGGCATTAAAACTTTTACCAGGTAGTAAAAATCAGAAGCAGATTGCACAATGTCAGAAGATGTTTGCTTGCTCATAACTTTTTGACGAACAAGTGATTTTGCTCTTCCCCCTATACCGTCTACAACCTATTGGCAGTTATTTTATGTAAATAAATATCTGCCTCATGTGAATACATTATTAATATCTCACCTGTCATGTATTCTCTAAATATAACAACCTAAATATATTGAGAAATGTTATAAATCTCAGGTGTGTACCAAAAAAAATCACTTGTCCTGTGCATCACAGCCAAAAAATCAACATAAACTATTAATTAAATTTTATATTTACTTAATATTGAGTACCACATCAATCTACTGATTGTTCTTTCATTAAAAAAAATTATAGTCAGTAAATCCAAGAAACATCACAGAAATTAATATTAATACCAGTATGATCAGAAATTCTGATTTTATGTCAATCCCGTGCATCACGCATGCATTTTAATTTTTTTGTTTGCTTAATTTTTAAATGTAGAAAAAAAATTGTATATTATTTTGAAGTGCAAGTTAAGGGCTTATACCTCGTAATTTTCAAAACATTGAATTACCTTAATTTCAGTAAAATTTATTGATTTAAACACATGTAAATGTCCCGTGCATCACGTAAGAATCGCCCAAATGTTGATCTAAATGTTGTATGCCTAATTGTCAATCATGTAACAGAAAAATAATTATTTAAGATTTGTAATAGCAGCAATTATTTTGAATTATTATTAGAACCATGATTAAAAGTTTCATTTATATTATTACAAATAGCATTTAGTGTTTTTATAATTTTTGTTTAGATCTCAAAAATATATAGTAAAGAAGTTATTTAATATTTAATACAAAAATGAAGTGCTTTATTTTTTAATTTTTCAAAATTTAGAAAATTGGAAATCATGCATATCTGTGAGGTGAAAAGAATGATAATCTTCCCCTTCATATTTCAAATATTGGAAAACTGAAAATTTATTGGAATCGTAATATACTTAGCAAAGAATTATGGAGATATACTGGATTAATGTAAAAAATAATGAATAAAGACTCAAAAATTTTATATCTTGCAATTATAAGCTTTGTTTAGAAACTGAAGATCACAGAAAATTTTTATGGCTGTAAAATTATTCTTTTTAAAAAATTTTATAAGTAATCTTCAATAATTTTCTTTTACTAATAAACTTCTTAAAAATTCAAATAAGTAAGAAAAGTTTTAACGAATTTCAATTTAGAAATAATTATGCATGAAATGCAGAACCTAAATGATATTTGTGGAAAAATACTTAGTTATTTTAATCATAATAATTCTAAATGCATATCTAATATACCAATTCTAATTACACAATGTTTTAAAAATAAGACTAAGAAAGTAAAATATTTTATTTATTCTAAAAATATTTAAATGATTCAAAATCAAACACATAAAATTATAAATTTTTATTCCACAGTAAAAAATATTTAATGTTTTATGAAGCATTTTTTTAAAGTATGCCAATTACTTCTCCAATGTAATAATTCTGCTAACCTTAATATCCTATAACATCTTTATTTTTTAAATTTAAAAGAAAATACTTTAAGGGAAAAAATACAAATACTGAAGCCCTGAAAAGAAATCGTAATAATGAAAAATTTATGTATAATGATCATAATGAATGATAAAAGTCTTTCATACTCTTATTAATAAGTTAATTCCACATGAAGCTGGACTTAAAAGACAGTTTTAAAATTTACAATTAATGTTTTTTCTCCATTTTAACTTAAAGCATATCAAATATCTTGAATATAAATAGGTAAATATTGTATGTGTAAAAGTAATATTTTACTGTGAATTTCTTTTTACTACTTGTACTATCAGTTATAGTTATCCAAACTTTCATATTTACTAAAGCATCAAAGAATTAACTAATTTATTCTTCAAAATGAAGTTATAAAAATCTATTGAATACAAAAACTTTTAAATTTTGTACTCAAATTGCACTACGAATAAACATTCAATGATTTAAATCTTTAACTAAAATCTTTCATCTTCGGTCACTCAAAACCTTTTTCTTTAAATAAAATTTGATCTCCCACCCCCCCAAAAAAACCTATAAAATTTTGAATAAATTAAGAATTTTCCTTCTTTTTGATTCACAACAGACAATTGGACTTATTTCTAAAAAAATTAAATACTGTTTTCTTTTGTAAGATATATTAAAATTACTTTCTAAATTAGAACTTTATGAAGTTGAAAAGAAACATATAAAATGAATTAAGTCCTTCATGCTACCCCAACAAAAATTTATTAACAATCAAAGAACAATTAACTTATCCATGCCACTTAATGATGCCAAATAATAATAAAACATACTTTTTTTTAAAAATTAGTCTTACCATGTCATATCTCCAGAGCTTGTAACAATTTGGTTATCATCTAAAAATCGACAACAAGATAAATAGCCTGTATGACCTGGAAGTTCTCGACTCACACGCACATTTCCTTCACGGGTCTTGAGACTATATATCGAGCATATATTATCAAGACCTCCACAGGCAACATAACTACCTGAAGGAGCATAGGCACAAGTCATGACCCAGCTTGAACGCAGAGGAATAGCATGTACCTAAACAAATTAAATAAAAATTTGTTTATTAAACCATAGTATAAATATGAGTACATTTGCATTCTGATAAAAAAATTATTTAGCTGAATATAAAAGAATAAAATTATAGTAGCACTAATAAAATAAATATAAGAAATGGTCATTCATGACTTACAACACATTTCTAACATCCTAACAATTTAATTCATCATGAAAATATTGAAAGGCGACAGAATCAGAAATGTTTCATAGGCCCAATTAGATAGAATCTTAAATGGCAGAAAAGTAGCAACAGTTCAATCTTTATCAACTACAGGGGTGTTTGTGGGACCCCAAAAAATCCCCTGAAACTTTTACGGACTTACTACCGACATTTTGGAGTTTCGAGAAGGCGGGGGGGGGGGGATGAAAAATTACGATTTTGAAGTATTGAATGACCTAATTATAAAAGTTCATTGAATTACTTTTTTTGCAAAATTAAGACCTTTGAACCCAGGTCACGAGATCGCACATCTGTTCGAACGAAGTCTCTCCCTTTATTTTCTGCCGCGCCTACTTGCCGAAAAGAATCCAGAAGAGAATGTCCGAGAACCGGGGGAATGAGTCATAACTCGCAATAAGGAAAGAACAAAAAAGAAGTTTTTTCCCCCTTTTCACGCATTATCACTGCCTTTGGAGAAAGAAAGGAAAAGTTTTCACCACACACACTGACCTTGCGTTTTCTGCTTTCAAAGCAAACAAAATTACCCAGATCAAAATAAATAATTCATTATTATTCCTACTTCCTTTTGAACGACGATCCCCGGAATTTCCGGGTATCGAAGTTCAAAATCCCCGGAATTCCGGGGTTTCCCCGGAGCACAAACACCCCTGCAACTAGATCGGTTCCCTGTAAGATGCTATGCAAATTTGATATGTAATCTAAACCAAAGTTTACTTCAAAAATAAGATATAAATGTAACAAATTATTTTTTTAAAAAACTGCATTATGTATAAGAAAGAATATGTGTTTTATATGTGTAATTGCACAGAAACTGATCTATTCTGAAAAATTAATATTTCTATGATCTAATCACTCTTAATATCTTTCCTACTATTTCAAACATATGATCATATTCTCTAAAGTATAAATATTTGTTTAAATATGTTACCATAAATCATATGCTGTATAAAGTATAAATTACAGATGTCAGGTTTTCAAACCGACAGGAATATTAGTATGTATTATTGAACCATTATTGCCTTCAGATATTTTTTTTTAAATACGTAATTTTTATTAATTTTATTTTTTCCCCTTCTTTTAAAATATACAATTGCATCTAAAAGAGAGGAGGAAATAAAAATCTGAACACATATATCTTATTAAAACTACTTCAAATTTACATAATGAATCTAAGTTTTGTATTACATTTTAGATTCCAGCAAATTTTATAATTACAAAAGAATGTATACAAACCTTATTTGTAGTATAAGCATCCCAGACTATCAATTTACCATCCTGAGAAGCTGACACAAGATAACTAAAACAAAATGGTAAAGAATCATGCATCATCTTATTCAATAAGAAGCACAATAAATAGTTATACAAAATATGATACTTACCGAGAATCTGATCCCCAATGCATGGCATAGATTTTTGCCAAGTGACCTCTAAGTGTGCGCCGTGTACGCATTTGAATCCTGCCAACTGGTTCCATGTTAGCTGTAGCTTGGACCAAAGTAGTGTCACAAGCCGCTTTCCTGGCATCCTGAAATTAAATTTTAAAAATTCAAAAATCATTTCAAATCTCATTTTTGCATTTTTGGCATTAATGTAAAATTTATAATTATCTCTTACTTTAAAAATGAATTATGAAAATATGCAAAATGATTATTCCCATCTTATTTAATAATATTGGAATAACAATTATCCAAATTTAAGTTTAAAAAATATATGGAATATTTTTTAAAAAAAATCTGCATATTTAAAAATTGGAGCAAAACCAAAGAACCAATTCCTTAGTCCTAATCTCTCACTTTTTATTTTATATGATAATTCAAGAATTACAGATATATCAAAGGTTGCCTTTTTTCTTTACATTTTAAAATAGTTTTAAAATTCACTTTGCTCAACCAACTTCATTTTCCTTCTACACTTTGAAAATAAAATGAATAAAAGATTTATTAGATTTTTTTAAATATATAATATTTATTATCTTAATCTAAAAACATAATCCATATCCATCTGTTATTTTCACATATCCATCTGTTATTTTCAATACAGAACAATTTTTTTTAATTTCATGATCAAATAAATGAAAAAGAGTAAATTAAAATATTTTTTTTACTACTTTAAATAAGTATGTTTTGTTAATAATTATTTTCATTGTACATTAGTACTTAAAAATGCCATTTTTAAATCTATTTACAAAATTTATAAATTGTGCACAAAAATAACAGGTATGACTTATAAAGGGCAACTAATCCCAAAAGTTATATATATATATATATATATATATATATATATATTCTGAGTTATACAAGAAATGTATTTGAGGGAAGGGTTAATGAATAAATTTTTTCAGGGACTAACAGATGTGATATTGAATTCATAGCTTTTTAAACTTTAAGTGATTAAAATAATAAGCTAGTTTCTTAAATAAAATAAATTATTTCTAGAAATTTTAAAACAAATTTTTAGATTTTAATTGTTTATAATTATTAAGAATTTAGTTACAATCCAATATTTTATACACTATATGAATAATCATGACAAATTAAAACATTTGAAATGACTAAGGTGAATGGGATTGAATTTTCCCACAACATTTCCAAAAATAGCTTTTCTATAGAGTAAAATTACATTATTTTTAAAGTTCTGTTAGTGTATTTTTTCTTTCTCAAGTCCATGTTTTCACAAATATTTAACAAAACATTTCTGATATGAAGCATTACTGGAATAACAATGTTTGTTTTTCAAATGATTTAAAAATATGAAAAAACAGTTATGAGATCACTTTTCTCATATAAAATAAAATGTATAATATTTAACACTGAATCAATCCTCCTTTGATGATAAACTGGTTCACCGAGATTAATGATCCAGAAAATTTCAATTTTTTTTAACTGTTTCTTTATTATAATTTTTTCAATTTATAAAACTTGGTCTTAATTGGCTTTCTCGTCAAATATTTATAAGTTTCAAATTTTGATAATTACGTAAGTTACAGTATTTTAAAAGTTTTATATCATTCTTTTCTTTTTACTATACACTTTCCTAATTTTCAATCAATTTTGCTTAAATATGAAATGGAAGTGCATATACTTTCTATGTTCAAACCAAATATTTTTTTTTTAACTAAGAGTGCAAAAAACAGAATTTTTAGAAAGGATGTCTTGTGATGTAATTTTTTTATATATATAATTTACCCATCGCAAAGGATTATTCAATAAAAATTGATTTATCATAAAATGCAGCTTCCAGTTTTAATTTCAAAACAATTGAAATGACAAATAATATTCTATTTCAGTCAAAAAATGCACTTCTAAAAAAATAAAATTAAATTTTTATGCAGTCCTTTGATGCTGTTAATAATCATATTCAGTAAAACATTCCAGATACTCTTACCTTTAAAATAATGAAACATTTCAATCCAAAGCAATTAAATCTGACTGAGTTACGATACTTTGAAGATTTTTTTAGACCTATCAGCTTTTGAGAAATTATGGATACTAATTAGGACATTCGAGAAAGTTAATGCAGTAGTCTAAAATTGTAAATTTTTATAAAATAATTATATTTGAATTTTCACAAGTTATTCAGTTTTAGCTGCAAAAGAGTGGATTTTTTTTTATTCAAAATGTTTTATTCATAAGAATATTTCATTAAATATAACTTATAGAATCAAGGATTTAAAGAAAAATTTAAAATTTTCAATTATCAGAACATTTCTTGATTCATATTACATAAAATATAAATCATTGCTTCATTTATACCATTTTTCCAAATCAGATGCATTTGCTTCATACTAATGGTTTAGAAATCAACTATTAGCCCCAATTAGAATGGGTAACAATACATATATAAACCATTTTTGCCTTAAACAATATAGAATTAATGAATTAATAATATAAATATTTTAAAAGGTTACAAAACATTGCTTAAAGTTTTCTTAGTTAGCAGTAAGAATTATCTTCAATTTGCACTTTTAAGAAGTAATGGCAACATATTCATAATCGTTCATTTTTCCTCTTGTGCACATAATGTGGTTGAGCTCATTAAATTTTATTTTAAAAGAAATATATTATAGGAAAATATGCTAAATATTTTTAAAATTTATTTGGAAAATAATAGATATTATAGAAAAGATAATTTTATTTAGTTTTAAGATGTAAAATCATTTTTATGCTATAATAGTTTCAGAAATTATTGTGAAGATAGAATGACAAAGTTTCACAAAATTTTTAATTAAAATTTAATTTCAAAAAAATATTCCTCTAAGGAGCTCCTTCCCATTTTTGAGAGTATATAAGTATATTGGTAGCTCTAGATCAAATTGTCTAGCTTGTAGACTGTTGACAAATACAGATGCAAATTTATAAGAAACTAGAGAGTATATTTATTCAAATTTCAATCAGTATAAGAAATTCTTAAGACTCCATTTCAACAAACCATAAGCTTCATTCTTCCTAATACAATACAATCTAATTTATCACTTCAAGGATAAAATTATATTAAAAAGGCAAGCTAGTTTTTAAAAAAAATGATTTACATTATAATCTTTCTCTCAATATGTATACAATGACATATATATAAAGAAAATCAATGAAACATAAAATCGTATTAAAACGAAGTGACGTATTACACATTAAAGTGCAATAGTTTTATTGAGTATTCTTACCCTAATTGTGTTTTTGAGGGTTTCAGCCTCTTGACGAAGACTATCTAATTCATTCATTTTGGAAGTTCAGGAGCTTCTTTTCTAAAAAAAAGAAAAAGAAATATTTGAAAAATGAAATGTAAAGTAATTTGACATAAATTTTTATATATTTGTATCATTTACTTATTCATAAATAAAAATTTTAAAGTGTTTTTATTAAGAAATAATTAAGTAAAATTTATATAAATTGTCATGCATTTTTTTAAAAAATCATTTTGCAAATTTATGGCTTTAAAATAATAATTAATCCAAATTCAAAAATTTGGTAACATTTTAAAATTAAAATAATTTGAAAAGTGATATTTTGAACAAAGGAAATATATCATTTATATCCATCTCCTTTCAATATAAACTTATGTATGTTAAATAACTTATTTTAACCATCTAAGTAATATTTATTATCACATTAATTTTACCATTTTACCTTTGTAAGCATTTAAAATTAAATCTCATCAAAAACTACAGATATTTTTAATTTCTTTCTTCCTTATATTAGGATGCAGATTCTTATTAATTTGAGATTATTTAAAGCAATACAAAATACGGATTTAATTTTTTAATAAAAAAATGCATTTTATCTTCAAAATTTTACACTTTCTCAATAGCACTAATTAAGTTTATATCTTTGGTAATTGAAATAAATGACAAATCTGACTATCAAAACAATTAACCATCAAAAAAATAAAAAATTTCAAGCTTATTTTAATACATTAGTATAAACATATTGCCATATAATTTATTTCTACTACTAATGATCATTTTGACACTGCCAAAATTATTACAAGCAATAACAAATATTATATAGAGGATTTCTGAATATATTTACGAGGCTTTTTTTATATCATATATTTTCAATACTTTTTTATTATTTTGAAAGGAAAATATAATTCGCCATTTTTTTTAAATGATACCAGTAAATTCATTAACAGAAGAACGTGATAAGCTCAACAAATACCCCATTATAAATGTTACTTTTAAAAATAAATTTTGGATTCCAAAAAAGTTTATTTACTTGTTGGGAAATTGAATTTACTTCTGAATTAATAATAATGATTATTAAAGCAATTTAATATCATGTTCTGCACATCAACTAATTAAAATTTATAATTAACTTAATAAATAACCTTCACAACAGATTCAAATTTACCAATTTATTGTCTATGCATTTTTTTATCATAATTATATTATCATTATAATAATAAAGTGATTAACCATAGAGCCATAATATAGATCAAAGAATATATGGTGCCAGTTTTGAAAATCAGTTTAATATATTTTTAATTAGTACATAAAGACAGAAAGAATTTATATTCCAAATAAGCATATTGCTATTCTCAATTGTTTTGGAGTTCGAAAAAAATTTAGGGAAATTTCAAATTTTGTGAACAACAAAAATGCATCTCTTACTAAGCATGAATAATCGCAGATGAGTTAATTTCTTAATATTAAAAATGAAACTATAGCATTATCCAAAAGCAAACCAATAACAATTTAGATACAATAACGATATAATTATGAGTATAGATATAAATATAGTATTTAGAGTGCTAAATGTGTAATATTCATTAATTATATAAAAGATATTTCAAGTTAAATAAGAAATTGCAAAATTCAACACATTTTTGTACACTTTTTAAGTAATTTCTATTGAAGAAAAATCCTGATTTTGTTATAAAAAGGTTAAAGCACTCAGAAAATAGTACTGGTTTATATATAACATTATCTGCTAATATAAGTGAAACTGGATTTTAATACTATTTGAGCACATTTCCTTTCAAAGGCGTAAAAAAAAAACAACTCATAAATAACATATTACTTATAAAAAGCATAATCAAAGTAAACGAATGATTATAAGATACAATATTACTGCACAAATCAATTCTGCATTTCCAATAAATGCAACAAGTAATGCTATGTAATGAATAATTTGTTTCCTGAATCAACAAATCAAATATCTGATCAATAATATCTCAATACATATTAATACTCAATGGATAAAAATTAACAGACAATTTACAAAGATATGTAAAATTCCTTCGTATATTAAATAGAAAACCTTCATATAATATGTAGAATATATATTACAAAAAGAAAGTCTATGAAGCAACTACTATGGGGATAAAATGAATCTTAAAGCAACTTATTGTTTATAGAATACAAAATATCTATACGGCGAAACTTTTTCCCACAATTAACAGTAACAACTGCTCGTATTGTAACACGAACAATATAGTTAAGTAGTATTAACTTATGACATTAATAATCATACATAAGCCTACTTGTCAAATGAAGAAAAACACATAATTTCAGGAAAGTTTTCACTAGGAACAAAAATGGTTACCATAAATAATAATTCATGTCAAAAGTACCAGTTTATAAGAAAATTCAGCCATCATTATTACAATTACTTTCGCAGTGTATCGATCTACAGCCATATAACTAAGCCTTAAATCTTCAATTTCAAAATTGTCAAAGTGAAAAATAATTATATATTTTTGAATCGTAACAGATATAATGCCTAATTACATTGCTTAAATAATTCATACCTGTTGCAAGAAAACGGGAGAAACTTAGTTTTCTTAGATGTAAAAGATAACACCGGCTGATCCGTCAGAGATTGTATGTTGTCTGTCCCTGACGGCTCTGCTATTGAACCGATTTGTGTAACATATAGATGTTCTTGTTACAACAATTGCATACACCTAGTTTAATTTCGACTTACTCCACAGTAAAAACTTATAAAAAATTTATCTGTGCATTCACCGGTCGAAAATAAACTGAATATTTTGCTGGAAAAAATTTTGTTTAACTCCCGATTACACACATTCCAAAACCATACACAGAGGGTGCGGTTCTCCTGCGCGCATTAGTGGAACCCCGTAGCAAAAGGAGGTACCGAAACAAGCGCATGAGCAGACGGCAGGACTGTATAAACGCCATATTACTTTGTGGATATAGATCAGTGTTTTATGTTCGAAAGAAGAGAATTTTTAAAGACTACAGGAGTGTTATAATTGATGTAAAAATATTGAAATGTATCGATTTTACCGTGTCTGCTTCAGTCAGCTTATATCATATTCTAGAGGTAGGACTTTGTATATTTCTGCTTTCCCTCGTGCTACCAATTCAGTTAACAATAACATAGATACTATCAGACCTAGAAGGGCAATTTTGTATGTTCCTGGTCATGATCGAAGGAAGATAGATAAACTAAGTAATTTAAATGTAGACTGCGCTGTTCTCGATTGTGAAGATGGCGTTGCTGCTAACAAAAAGGTTGATGCACGAAATGTTATTCAAGAAATTGCAGGATCTTTTGATTTTAAAAAAATTGAATTTGCTGTTCGCATTAATTCGATTGACAGTGGTTTAGCGGAAGAAGATCTGATGTCTGTTTTGAGTGGCAAAAGATATCCAGACACTTTAATGGTTCCTAAATTAGAAAATTCTGATCAGATAATATGGATTAATGAGAAATTGAAATTGCATTCAAAGCAAATTACTGCAAAAAAATTGAATTTAGTACTTTTCATTGAAAGTGCAAAAAGTTTGTTAGATCTTCGTCAAATCTGTGAAAAGGCTGTTGACATCTCTAAAGATGGACTATTTCGTTTTGAAGGCCTTGTCTTTGGATCCGATGATTTTTGTGCAGATATAGGTGCAACACGGACGGAGGAAGCAACTGAACTCTTAACCGCAAGGCAATTATTTATTCTTGTAGCTAAATCCTTCCGAGTCCAAGCAATAGATATGGTGCATATTAATTATAAAGATGTATCTGGATTAATAAAAAGTTGTGAAGAAGGAGCTCGTATGGGATTCACTGGAAAACAAGTTATTCATCCTAATCAAGTACCTATTGTGCAAAAAACTTTTTCTCCTTCTCCAGAAAAAGTAGAATGGGCAAAAGAGCTCATTCAACTTTTTAAAGAGCATCAAAAACAGGGAAAAGGAGCGTTTACATTTCGAGGTGCCATGATCGACAAGCCTTTATTGCTTCAAGCGGAATATATAGTTAAGATGTCTGAACAGCTTAACGATTAAGCGTCCTACTGAGAATGACTTTGTTATGCATTTATATATGTTATATAGTTTACTACTTATATTTTTATGGCGATTTTTGAAAAAATAAAATCTTTATTTTTCTTATTTACAGAAATGTTTTATATTTTTTCCCCATCACATTAAAAAGAAATCACTGTTTGCCTCTAATCTAACATTATTAAGGAGAATGTTATTTACACTGAATGTTATTGTTTTTTCTAAAAGGAATATCAAAAATGAAGCATAATTTCTACTACTATACAAGAATTAATGTAATCTGTATGTTGTTGTTTTTTGTATGTGTACCACATTATTGGGCACAGCTAAAATTTCATATTTATACAATACTGTCGTTTCAAAGCGATTATTAGGTAAATTACCATTACTTTAATTTACAGTTCTCTTTCTATCTTATCAAAATTTTTATGCTTGAAAATTACTCATGCTTAATTATATTTGTAGAAAATTTTAATGCATTTTTAAAAAATTTGCAATGCGTCATTGAAATATGTTTGACAATTGTCCAAAAACGACCGCAAGAGTAACTATTGACAATTTTTTAAAAAAATGAGATTTTTTTTTTCTGTAAGTATTTTAATTATATTAAAAAGTATTTGACTTGTGATTCATATGTTATTAGGATAAGGACTACCAGATAATTATTGTAATTATATTCATTTAAGCGTATATATATATATATTTCACTTCACGATAGTTTTCTCAATATTAGAAGATCATCTTTGTTTAAATGTCCCTTCTCGATAAATAGTCTTAAATCATGATTTACTAATCTCTACTAGACATAAAGATAAACGCTCGCAGGCCGTTGCATTAGAACTATCGAATTTGGAAATATGCATCTTGAAGAGATTTTTTTAAAAAATTATTTATTAAAAATTATTTTCACATTTTTTTTCCACAATTCTCGCAATTATAATTAGCACAAAAATGATTTTTACACCATTTAAAAATTTAAATTATATTTTCAATGATACCAATAAAATTGCAACATAATCTTTAAATCTTTTTAAATAACACATTTTATGACAATGCGTTTCAGTATTATTAAGAAACTCAAATCATTTGTAACTACAATTACTTTACTCTTTGTTTATGGTGAAGATATGAAGCTATTATGAGTAGGTTTCTACTTAAAGTAGACTTTTAATATCCTTTTAAAAATTTATTATACTTACCGCTAGAGTATATCTTTACAAAGTAGCAATGATGGTTATTTAAACTGCAGTGATTTTTTTTAAAGTTAATACTCTTTACAGTAACGTTATTAGATGTAGAAAAATATATTTATTATTTGTATTTGCTTGAACACTGCTTTCTTATTGTAGTAGTCTGAAATTTTTTTATTGGATAAAAAATATTTATTGAATAATTCTCTACGTTAATAGACGAATTATGAAAAATATCCTGTAGTATATATAAAATTTCAATGTTGAACTATTCTTATTTATATCGTTACATTTTAGATTTAAAAAATATTTAGTTTCTGCAAGATTTTTTTTTTTTTTTTTGATAAGATGAACATATCTATTTTTTTAAATTACTGTTCAAATTTTTGGTAACGACAGAAAATCAGACATTATACGATGAACGAAGTGGTGTAAATGTCGAACTAATTGATCGTACATGTCTACCAAATTTTAAATTTAATTTTTTTTTTTTTTTTTTTTTTTTTTTTTTATCTAGGAGACTTAATAGAGCAAGTTACTTAAAATATTTAACTGAAAATTTTAGCAACCATTAATCATGGCGAACCAGCTGGTATCCAAAGGTGGCTCTTGAATGAATGAAATTTGTATCAATGAAGCAATTTTATTAGAAATAGAAGTACTTTATGTCTAACAAAGATCTATTTATACAGGTAAAATCATTGAGCACAATGTAAAGTCGCTTGCCTTTTACTGCATTATGCGCTTTATAAGCCAGATAACAGCTACGAGACATGAGAAATTTCTTTTGTCTAGTGGTCTTGTTACTCGGCTACAAACCCAAAGGTTGCGAGTTCGATCCTCGCCTATCGCTAATAGCAACAAGATTATACATGCGTACAGGGATTTGCTTTCAAACTTGGATCTACTGATTATGAAACTGATGGTTTTCAATGAAACTACTTTGTGATATTTTCTGTATTGTAAAGGGAAAATACAGTTATCGATTTATAGAATAATAATAGGAAACTTAATTAACAAACTTCTTTCAAATTTCACTCGAAAAATTCTTATCTAAGCACATTATTATCATTAACATTTTTGCGAGGAACCACATTGAACTAATTTTAACTAAGATAATAAATTTTTTATACTTAAGTAAGCTCAATCGAATTAATAATACTAATAAAATCTCAGCTATTGTTTCTGAATTTTATCAAAAATTATCTTTATATATGATGCCAATAAATCATAATTATTCATCCGTAATTAAGATTCGAAGACAGTACAGAGATACAGATATGACTTATAACCTCAAACCAGACGCAGATTTGTGCTTCGGCGCCATGTGGATAAATATGGAAATGGATTGAAGTTACAGTGAGTTTTTTTAAGGTTGAGTATTTAGTTTGTTTACAATTCAGAGCCATTCTTTGTCGTTTGAGTTGTTCTCATTTTTTTCTCACGTTTCATAGCCGGTATGTGCTTTTTTAACCTTAGTTTTTTATTTTTATAAGTCTGATGATTGCTCGTTATATATTGTTGTAATTCTTTGTCGAATACGTTTTATCTTTCTCATTGACGCATTTATATGGTTTCTTCTGTACGTCAAAAATTTGATCTCAAATTTTGAAATGAAATAATCAAATAATTTCTGATGATTCAGTAATTAGCGTTTTTTGTAGAAAGCAGATTTGTATTATATTTGGTGTTTGGATTGAAGTATGATTTTACACTCTGTTATACATCATTTCAACTAAGGATTTTTTTTGTGTGTGTAATATTTTACCTATATAATTATGATTAAAGATAAGCAATTTTATTTAAACTAAAGCTGAATACTTTTCCATAAAAATTGAATAAGTGAATTTGTAGTATAAAGCAAAGCAAATGAAGAATTATGAGTGTGATGTTATGTTATTTAGTATAACACATTCATTACTGAAGCCCTGACATATATATTCATGCATGCATGCATACATTTATTCGTATTTGAACCTTTTTAAGATCATAAATGCCTTTTTCTTTTCACACTTTAACTGTTTTAAAAATCTATTCTATCAGTGTTTCTAGTAGATAATTTTTTTTTTATGAATGTGTAGATGACCAATCCAAGAAGAATTGACCTGTTTTGTTTTACTTCAGAACAACTCAAGTCCTATGTGTTCCTTTAATGCGTGTCTCAAAGCTGACCTTGCTTTTCTGTTGTTTTTTTTTAAACTAAATGTAACAGTACAATTTTTAAATAGCAAAAAGTTTTGTTAAACTAAGAAGAATGGATTTATAAATACAGGCTACCTTCAAGACAATTAGTTTTAGCAGTTTGTGATGGAAAAAGAAATTATTGCAAAGCATTTTATAAATTTTTTTATTAACAGAATTCAAGCAACAGCTTTGATTACAGGCCCCATTCATGGTATTTTATGTTGGCGACATATTTTGTTGTCTAGTCAAACATCGTATTATTAATAATGCAAAGACAAGATTGTTGAGACTAAGTCCTGGTTACAAGATGTATCCAGTGAAAAAAAGTCGTGACTGGAAATCTAAAATTAATGCTACAATTTTACAATTTTTAGTTTTTATCTTCATAAATTCAATTACAAAGGTTTTTATAAATAAAAGAAAAGCACAAAAATTTGATTACCCTGAAAGTATCACAAAAAAAAAAAAAAAAAAAAAATCTTAAAACCCTGGAACCCTTAGTTAGTTACTTTGTCTGTTTAAAATTTTCATCCTGTTTTATATATTAATCAAAAATATATTACAATTTAGTGATGTGCTTTGCTCTGAGCTAAGTTTTTTTTTATATCTGTATTTGGTATTATTCTTTTCTGAGTTTTATTAAAATGTTGCAAAAATGCTGTTAAAATTCAAAATCTTATTTCTTTAAAATTAGGTGGTGACAAGTTTTGAATTTCATATTCTTGAATAATGGTTTAATTAAAGTCCTTTTAGTTACTTAATTTTGACTGATTTGAGTTGATTAATTGAATTCAATTAGTGTATTTGAACTTCAAACTGAAATGGTTTTTGATTGAGTTACGAATCTTTATATTGATATTAGATATGTTTCAGAATTGTGCAGAACACGTGATTATTGATTTTGTAGGGAGAGGGGGAATGGGGATCTGATGGTAAAGTCTGACATTTTGGAGTATGTGGTTTTCCACAAAAAGTTTAGTCATGTATGTTGACATGTTGCATACTAAATCTGATAAAATATCATGGAAGTTTGGATAATGAAATCTTGGTAAAAGTGTAGTTTAGTGTGTTCCTTGCTGTGCCAAGGATTCCAAGTCGCCAATAAAGATGGCAGATAAAAGAAACAAACTTTTCTGCAAGACAGTCACGGTTAACAATTTCTGCATTAAAATTATGATCTTTACTGATAAGTATTGTTTCATCTGAGATTTTTTATCATTTTTTTTTAACCTTTGGGATCACTATTGTTGCTTATCTTAAAAATTTTGAAATAGAGAAGTTTTTCAAACCGGCTGTGATGTTCTGTTATTTAGAGAGTAAAATTTAGAGCATGTGATGCTCTTGGCATTTAAAGAAGACACCGGGCAGAATTTTTTAACTTTATAAAAAACATCCTACGGCTTCCCTAATAGCTGGATTGGGATCCTTGTAGCTTTGCTAGCTCATTGAACATAAGGACTGTGTGGATAACATGAAAAGTACATAATCAAAAGAAAAAAAAGAAGCAGTCAAACCATTCTCCATACAAAATTTCAAACAAGTATCTTTTTCCCAACTTCATCAACAAAATATATATATTCCACTCATCCTTCATCCATTCTGCAGGTTCAAAATATTTCCTGCCATCCCATTCACCACACATCCATTCTTGAACAATTAACGACTTATCAAGGAAACCGTCAGATCAAAAAAAAGAATTGCGAAAAGTTCAAAGAATTCCATTGCAGATGATTTTTTTAATTCATAATTCAGACGATTTCTGAAACACATATCGACAATTTAGTATTGCAAAAGAATAAATATTTACTGTTTGTATTCACATTAAAAATAACAATACAGTGCCTTATTAGCAATAAAACAACTTTTTAAATCTTTAATTGATATTTTTTATTTAACATTTTCCATAAAATAGTTGTAGTTTATGTACAACTCAACCGCTGTAAAAAGTAGTAAACAAAACAGCATTAGGGCTGCTATAAGAACATTTCGTCGGATTACCATGTTGGCGACAAACTGAGGGGCACGCTAAATTACACTTCAACCGAAATGCCAACTCAAGTATTGTCCTCATCATATAATCACAGTTATTGTTAGACAATGGATTATAAAACCTTCCGCGCTTTTACACATGTATTAGGATGGGTTTAATTCGTCAAAATAGGAGTGAGAGGAAAGATGAAAGGAGGGGATGTTTACATTTAACAATAAAATAAACACGGATTATTCGCAGATTGAGTTAAAATAATACGGTCAGAAACGACACGATATTCACATACACTCGAAAAGAATTGAACAAAGAAGTATCTAATAAGGCAAAAATCTAGGTCAAAGAATTCTGGAAATGTGCTCATCCTTTCCTCGTCTCTCCCCTTAATGAGATAAAATTGTCGAAAAGTGGTGTTTCGGAATACTGAAACGAATAGTATGACCTGAAACAGTCATCGTATTAGTTTGAAATAGATATTCATACATAATTATATTGTTTCTCCCTTTATCATATAGCTATTTTAATTTAGCTGGTGGTTCATATAACGGGGGGGGGACTAGGAGACAGTAGGCTTATACCTTATGATACCTTTTTTAATATTTGTAAAAGTTATATAGTATATCATAATCTTTAGAGTGTAATTCTGTAAACAAAGATATTTTTTAGTGAAAAAAAATGCCCAGCATGTTCAAAACAGTGAAGATAATTTTACAGCATTTTTCATGCTCATTCTTTTGGAATACAATGTCATGTGAACTAATAAACAATTTTTTTTATTAAAATCTAATTAAAATTTTATCAAAAATTACATATTTACAAATTTATGCCATGAATAGTCAATAACATTATAAATAACCAGGCTAAATGTAAATTTAGGATGATGATGTTTTATTTGTTTAAAAAAATGTAATTAAAGTTTTATTTTTCAATAAAATCCTCTATTTATAATCTGTGTAAATAGGCTTTTCAAGATCATACGATTTTTCACTTTTAACCCTTTCCACTTCTCTGTTATCATGTTTTGATAAATCTTGCCCCCCATGCCAGTACATTTCAGTTAGAATTTGGTATAGAGGACACAAAGTTGGATATTCTGGCTACTATTTGAAAGCTTATATGTTGTCAAAATCTACTAACATTGTGAGGATTTTGTGTGATGTTTAACGAAGACCTTATAAATATTTTAATATAATTTATTTTGTCATTAATAAGTAAAATGGTAATGTAAGAATACAATTTTATACAATCTCATTTAAAATATTTTCTCTGATAAAATTTAAAAAAAAAAATCTAATAAAAATTATGCTTTGAAAGCTGGGGCAATAATTAAAAGTACTTGGTTTTGTATTTTAAACCTATTTTTTGTCAATCTATTAAAAAAAAAAGTGAATTTTTTAATTAGAAATCTACATAGTATTGTTACGTATATTAATTATTTACAAAAATTTCTAAACATTTAAACTTTAACAAATAGTTTCTACTCTATTATGTAAAAGAAGATATTGAATTTTTAAGAAAGTTTAATAAATATAAATATCAGTTTTATAAATATACACTTTTAATGGCATACATACTTAATAAATTCATATATTTAATAAAATAAATTCATGTATTTTCAGATATAGTTATGATTATCAGGGAGAATCTTTGCATGTTTCATTTGAAAGGAAATAAAGATTATAAACCTAAAAATCTCTAACTTAGAAATTCTCATCTCTAAACAATCTTCATTGCTTTCACAAAACTCCTTTTACTATCATCTTGTGAATTGATCATAATCCTTTCAATTTCATCATCTCTTGCACTAGATTTAGCAAAATCCTCTAATTTCTCTGCATGTTTTACACCTTTTTTCCAGTCATCCATTGTTACGCTTAGTCATGCGTCACTGAGCAATTTCCTAACATCTTTAATTTTGAAGGATTTTTATTTGTAATTTTACTTTTTACCTGCATTCAGATAAATTCTATTGTGTTGTGTTGCTAGTGATACAGGGAGGGGGTATCAGTATTTCTTGTCCACCACTCACCACTTTATTTTGGCAGTAAAAATTCTGTGTCTGTCAAAACAATTATTTTGCCATAGAATTCAATTCAGACGACATCAATTCGTGATAACAGAGCTTTAAAAATGAAAAACTTCATCACTATTTTATGAAAGTGAATTGAGTTATAATTGAGAATAAATGACAATAGATCAAGCAATAACACATCTGCCAAGAGACAGAAAGCTATCAAAACTCTCTATTGGCCATGTGAAAAAAAATAATAATGGCACTACTGTTTACTGTATTGTTGCCAAGAGAAAATATGACCCTACTTTTTACCAGTAGTAGAAAATATGACCTTGAAATACCTATTATATTTACACAGTATAATTGAATAATGCAAGAATATTAATTTTTACACTTCTCTGATAATAAATATAGAGTCTAACCTGAAAAAGATTAACTAATTTGAAGAAAGCAATTAAATAATACAGGCTTGTAATCTGTTGATAATACTTATTGGCTCATACCTTACAAATTTTAACTTAAATTTGAGTTAAGAAGCTTGTACTTTCCAAATTTATTATTTTATTTGGTTGCCATTGTTGACTAACTAGTTTGAAGAGGATTTTGATTTTATTTAATTCTAGTTAAATAATTTGTATATATTTTCAGATCTGCAAATCCATTAAATTGCAGGCATTTAAGATGTGTTATTTTAATATTAACCTACATATCTTCTGTTTATTGCAGTATGAATTTTTCTTATGAAGAACAATTCTATAACATCATACCTCTATGTGAAAGCCTAGTCCATCTATCTTGTAACTTTTGAAATATTGTAATTTAAGTTTTTTATTCATATTGTAAACTGCGCAAATAATTGATCTAATTCTTCTTTACTCTTCAACAATGAAAGAAAATCATGAAATTCAATATTTTAAGCAACAATAGTTTTAATTTCCAAGCAACAATTTAATCTATTCTTGAAAATTAAATAAATAAAAATAAATGCCAAAAATTTTCCAAAATTTGCATGACTATCAGATTAATATCATTTGAAAAGACAATTTTTTGAATTTTAAGATGATACAAAAGTCAATAGTGGATGTTCTGACAAAGGGAATCCTACGACTCTCACAGGAATAGGTTATATAACACTAAAAAGTGATGTATGCCAAACAAACATGACCTTTCCAACCATTAAATATGAAGCATATCTTACTACTAAATAAATAGTTTTATTTAAGATTTATTGCTGTAATCTTTTTAAAGTTTTTGTTCCTATTTATTTTCTTAGAAATGTAAAAATTTACATTCTTCTGTTATTCATCTAAATATAGGGCATTAGTGAACAAATGAATTTTAGTTTAAAAAAATTTAACCCTTTATCAACCGAAATTTATTTTTTCTTGGGTGATTGATAATATTTCTAACTTCTCATAGAATAAATTTAAAAATATTAAAAAATGCGTCTGCAAAAAAAAAAAAAAAAAAAAAAAAAAAAAAAAATGTTCATGGTACTTTTTTTAAAAAATTTAACATTTTTATTTAGTTTTTTTTTTTTTTTTTTTTTTTGCATATTAGTCTATATAATGTTGTATTTTTTAAGAAAATGCATGAAAATAAATTGTAAAAGGTTATCTCTCCCAGTTTATAGCTCAGTTAGGAGAGCTGCAGGCGTAATTAAAAAAATACTATTCTTTGTTTTTGAACAAATTATTGAAATTTTATATAACTAATTGAAAAGCAAGTAAACATATCTGTATGAAATTTAGTATTTTTCCGACTATATGAACAGTACATCTAAGCCATATGTGTTAAGTTCAACGAAATAACCATTTTTTGACATCGAATTTTAATGAACTCGCTGTCAAGGAAATAAGTATTACTTTTATATTACTGTGGCATATATCAAATTTGTTGCCTATGTATATTTTGTTTGTAATAGAAATTTGACTAAATAAAAAAAAATTAACATTTGCAAGTTGTTTTCAATTTTTTTTTTAAATATTATTATTATATTCTATGTATATGAAGGCAATCCAAAACTATCTAATGAAATAAGTTTGAAAAAAGTAAACATTTTACTTAAACTGTTCTTTAAAAAAAGATAGATATTTTCCATCAGTATATTGTAAATGTTAGATGGAGCAATTTTCCCCATCTTAGTTTTTTTAGGCTTTTTTTATTTTCTTCTATTGTTTCTATTATGGGGAGAAAACAAAATGGTGTAAGCTTCATAAATGTCCCTACTTAAAAATTTGTAAAAATCAGCTTCATTATTTTACATTATTGAAACTAATATCTTGGAAAATTCGTTATTTGAACTTTAAAATGATGTAAAAAAATAATTCTATCAGTAAGTAATTAAGAATTCATTCCATGTACTAATAAATAATTTCGTAACTAGTTATCAAAAGTATCTTTTTAATTTGAAGAGCAATATGAATAATGAAATGGAAAGGTTAGTTTGGATTTACAAATATGCTACTAGTATCAGTACTAAATTTTTTATACTTATTATTGATTAAAAGAATTATCTGCCTTATTTTTCTTTGTGACATGGAAATGCACATTGGATGCCTCTCGATCTTAATTCTAAAATTATCATCATCAAACACAAGAACAAGATGTATAATTTTTTAAATTAGTAACAGAAGTAATAATATAGTTTTGTATTTTCTGTGTTTCTAAATATAACCAACTATTTTTTAATTTTATTCATAGCCTTTTTTGATTTTTATTGAGTAAGAAGAAAAATTAGATCATTGTTTAGTGTCAGTTAAAAAAAAAAAAAAAATTAGATGAAAATCTGAAGGTGCAATGTCATTGCTTCTGTACATCTTCCATGAATGAACTATATTAAACAGAAGCCTGTACTTTAAAGCCCCCTAAACCAAAAATTTCAAATTCTGCAACTAGTTATTTAAAATTACTAGCTATATTAAAAATGAAATCTTTGTCTAAAACCAGGAGGCCTTAAGTTAAGAGTTGAGCATACAAGATTTAGTATTTAGATACTTTTAATCTTATTTACTCAATATAGTTTTTAAGGAAGTCAAAAAATGTAACTACAGTGCATACAAATAATGTTCTATTCACAGTATTGAAATATTTTGAATTATCATTTTATTTAAAGATACTGTCTCTGTCTCTAAGTAATTACATGCTATTTTTTATTTATTTATTATTTTTTTTTAAGCAGCTAGCATCAGTATAGTTAGATTAAAATCTCTTTTTATAAAAAAGAAAAATGCTAGAAATATTTATGACACATATAAAGTTGGGTATGCTGTAAAAGACAAACAAAAAATATGATTGCAATTCGGATGTATTTATAAAAAATGATAAACGAATTTAATAATATTCTGAGTCTGATATACTTGGTAACATTTCTTGATGAAGGTGTACTAGATAATTTATAAATATATGTTGTTTCATTACAAAATACTTAATAACTGATTGGTGGATTATCATAAGGAATTTGTTGCGTAACTAAAAATTCTAGATTAAGCAATATTTTTTATTTAAGAATCTTATCATCAATAGCCTATTTTCTTTTGTGAATGGAACAAACCATTTTTTTTTTTTTTTTTTTTTTACAAAATAAATTATCCATAAAGATTATTATCAATTATGTAATAATGTACCAGAGTAAATGTACTAGTAATAATATGTTAAAGTATGTAATAATATATACAATATTGATGGTAAATTTGTTAGGATAATTTCCAACTTCAAGATCAGGAAGTTGAAAATTCCCCTTATAAATTTACATGAGGAAAATGGGTAGTGTGTTATGAGTTGTTCATCATCAGAACTGAAAACATAAAGAGATTGTCTACCTTTGATGTATATGGCAATAAAATTATCTCCATAAAAAGCTAAGCTAGTATTTCTTTTCAAGACATGTGATTTTGATGTGATATAGCACATCATTATTAGGCAGTTAAGGGTACAGTAATGAGAGATGTATGTGACTAAGCAAACTTTTGCATAATTGAGAAGTTAATGTGTTTCTATATTGAATTTATGTAGAAAAAGGGTTTAATTGTCTTAATGTGAGAAAATTTAATTTATTACATACATAATTATAATTAATAAAAATTATTTCAAGAGTCAAAATATTGTTTTATTGCAAGTTACTGAATGAACAATCAAATAACAAAAGATGCCATATTGGCTTCTCCCTTCAACAATATGTTCAATTTATAATGATTCTTATGCTATGTAAAATAATTTTGTATTATTTTCCAATATGTATAGTTATTAGAGCAAGCATTCAACAATATTTTCAGATTTTATGAAGTCTAATATTTTTAAAATTTGCTTTCATATATTATATACATGAAAGTTAATTTGCTTGTAGTATATAATTCTTCTTGAGGATATAGTATATATTTATAGATAAATGTTTATTTAATATTAGTCACCTTTGGTGACCAGCTGGTTCAGCATCATATAGTTTGAATTTAATTTCAGTTAAATCTCTTGTGCATTTCTTCATGTCCATGATTTCACCATCAAACTATTTTTAAGCATCAAATTGTTATATAATATGCTCTGTTCATTATGTGCATAATCCTTTCTAATGGAAACTGATCCCATCTCTTTATAATACTATTAATACAACCATAATTATGTGGTTCAATTATTTTCTAACTTTCAAAGAGCTGTGATTTTACCTTTTTTTCATTATGTAAATTACTCAGATATTAAACAGAATAATTTTTCCTTAACTTTTCAAAAATGGGAGGAAATCATGCAATTAAGTATTTGAAGAAATAATAAAAATAGTTTGAGCCTCAAGATTCCAATCTATTGTCAAAAATTAAACAAAAATATTATTTTTAAAAATTATTGAAATTTAGAAAAAATTTGCTTAATTATTAAATTTGTACCATTAAAAAACAATTTTTTAAAAAATATTATCACAGTGTAAAATTTTTTATGCTGTAATGTTTTTGGAAGCTACAGTAGAAAAATTTCGAAATTTTGCTTACTTTCTAAACAATTGAAATTTTAAATTTTCTTCAAGGTGCATATTTCTTCCTTTTAAAGTATATATGTATTAAGTTCGGTATCTATAACTCTAATGATTTGGCATGTAAATTACATTCATTTTTATTAATATAGATTTTTCACCTTTTTTTAAGTGATAAGGACTATTTATTAATTATTTTTGTCATGGTTATTTTATTATTTTTAATAATTTTTTTACATGAACATTGGAAAGTTTTGTGAGTGTCATTTAAATATGTCCTTCCCCTCCGATATCGGTCTCTATAAAAAGTTGTATCTGTGCAACTATTTATGTAAGATTGTATGATAAGAAACATGTATGTTTAAGGAAACTGAATATATATTTGCTTTTGTATATAGATTTATAGAAAATATACAAATATCACATAAGTTTCTTTTTAATAAAATATTTGCTATTGAATCATGTATTTTCTTTAATTTTTGTTTTGCAGCAGGTTCAAGTGAAATTTTTGCTGTAAATTTATGGAAATATTATAAAATTTATCAATATTTGAATTGTTTTCTTCCTAATGTAATCTTTTTTTCCTCTTACAGATAAGTCAGCATGAGTGCGGAAGAAAGCAAAATTCAAAACATTTGCAATTGCTTGCATATTTTGACTAATGATATCAAAATTAGTAAGTATCTAAATGTAATTTTATTCTATTTCTGTATATTCTTTAAGAAAGTTTCCATATATTTGTTGTGCATATAAAATTTTTTATAGTTATTAAAAATAATTTATTGAAAATTTTATATTATAACCTGTAGTAAGTACTAGAATGGATACTAAAGAGGAAAATTTGTATTAAGATTCTAGAAGTGATAAGTGTAGATCGAAAATGTATCTATTATTTATAATACAATAATATGGAAAATACATTTTTTTATAAATGAGCCGAGGAATAAATTCTCTTTGACACTTTAAATCAGTTAAGCTAACAAATAAAAAAAAAGTTTAATTCATTATTATGAAAAGGTTAAATGTTTAACAATTTTAAAAGTTCTTATTAATTCCATGCCCAGAGAATTGTACATTCTACATATCATTGTAGAAAGTAGGAAAAAGAGGTGTGGGAATACATTCAAAGCCTACATAACTTCAAAAGTAGGATTCTTGTTTAATGTAACTGAGCAGATATTTATTTTAGATACATGTGTTTCATGTCATGAGACAGCTAAAGTTACGGAAGAAGCTACATGCCCAAGCAAACCAAAAAGTTAAAAATATTTGAAGTCAAATCACAAGGAAATAGTTAATTTTAAGATTATGGATGAATTAAATGTATGACATATTTTTTAAAAATTATTATGGAAATCTCTAAAAGATTTTTTTTTTTAATGCTTGTTTTTTTGAAGCAAATTGCTAGTAAAAATTTAACTTATGTCTTGGTTTAAAATTCATTTTTTAAAAATGCTTCTTTTAATAAAAATTTTTAATATTTTTTGAAAATGTAATTTTAAAGATTATTTTATATGAAATGTATTTATTTGCCTGAAATGACATTGTAAGTAAATATTTACTTTCTTTTTTTTAGCGGAATGTATTGAAACAACTAGATATAATGAAAATGTCAAGGATTCTTTCCCTCATGAACTGAGAAGAAATGTGCACCGGGCATTCCATAAGATTGAAAATTATTCAGAAGTAAAGGCCTTTGTCACTGAATATATTCAGCCTTGTTTCGGAGAGAAGTGTACAACCTGTGACTATTTAAAATTCCTTCAATTATGTTTGGTGCTTTTAAGGCTACTGAAGTTAACACTTTCAGAAGAGAGTGAATTGACTTCTAAAAAGAGTGATGCCTCAAAATTGCCTATTCCTAAAGAATTACTTAATATGTCACAAAAAAATGTTTTGAGAAAGAGTTTGCAATTTGCTGTTTCCTTGGGCATCTTGCCAAACTTATTGAGAGGTATTGGAATTCCTTTATGTAAACGTCTAAAACATGCAATAATTTTGGAATGCTTTGCATCTGAAAGCACTCTTTATCAAAAACATATACAAATAGCTGTGTGCCTAGATACCTTAATAGGGTGTTTGGAATGTGAAGCAATGCAAAGTACCATTTTAACAAGTCATGGAACAGATATCTTAGCTGCTCTTTTGCAGCTGTGTCATGCTCCTATAAAGAAGGTTGAAAATGCTGAGGTGATCAAACCTTTTACTTACATTCCTTATAAATTTAAAAAATTTATTTATATTTTTCCTTTATGAAAGTATGTTTATTTTTATTAAATATAATATTAATTAAAATATATTTTATCAACCTGTGATATTATGTTAAAATATATAATTTTTTTAGTTATTTTAAATTTTAATGAGTATTGTAAACATTTAAAATCCAAACATTTTCTGTCAATTCGACTTATTTACTATAAATTATTTTCTTTTAATATCTGTTTACTTTCAGGAGTTATCGACAGAGTTTCCACAATCAGGTAAATTATGTTTTAAATTCATGCTTTCTGCTATTAAAGGTATGTACAAAAATTTTTTTGCTTGGCACATAAACTTCTCTTACTTGTATTTCTAAATGTCTTAAGTTTTATTCTTTTCTATAGATGGCACAAATCATACTGAAGCACAAATAATCAACATGATGCTGGCCCATCGAAAATATTTTGCTCCTCATCTGGAAACTTTTCTGAAACAAATATGCCCATCCCTATTAATGTGGGAACTTTTACTCTTTCAAGGGATCCCAATTAAATTAGATGTAAGTTTGAAGGTTTAATGTTATGTGATTAATTTAATACAAGTTGATGCAGGTAAATTTCTTATTATTAGTTAGAAACAATAACTGCAGATTCAGCATTGTTTTCCAATTCAATTTGAAAGTAAGTATTGAAACATATTTAGATTTCATCATGATCATTTTCTGGGATAGTAATTGTTAATTAATAATAAATAATAATTTTTTTTTTCTTCTGTTTTATCTTTTCTTGTTTATTTTAGGATTTTGGAAGCTTGTAACTTAATTTTGAATTGTTGAAAAATTTGATTATATATTTAGTTGAAATTAAACATTTAGAAACCTTAAGTAAGATCAGTATTCCTTTCAAATATAAATAATTTTATAAGATTTAAATGAATGGCTGAAACTCTTTTATTTACAAATTATAAATATAATAAATTTTAAAAAATTTGCTTTGCTTTTGTATATTTCTCTGTTTGTACTGTTGTAGCTGTAAACAAACAAGCAAAACAATACAAATATATTTGTGAAATTATTTTCAACTTAAAAGTTTTAAGTAGGAAATATATTAAAGAATTACTTTTTAAATAATGAAGTTTATAAAAATTCTTTAGTCATTGTTTTGAGTAATTATTTGTGAAGTAAAAAAAATGTCTTACCTTAAATACATCACTTGAACCTTAAGTAAACGTAAGCTATTTTGGTACTCTTATAATTGAAAATTTATATAGTAGATAACGTATATAATTTTCTAAATTGCATGCCTATTTTGTGGAATCACAAATGAAATTAAAATGTGTGATAAATTAATAACACAGTACACTCTCAAATATCCACTTCGCAACTATCCGGCTTCTGTATTATCCAGCCTAGTTTTCTTTTATTGTAATTAAATGAGGAAGGTAAGGCATTACAGAAGCAATTATATATTAAGGACTTTTTCAAAAACTAAACTCTTATCTTAGGGTTACTTTTTCATATCTGTGTAATCATTTATCAGTGGAAAATAAAATCAGTTTGCGTGAATTTTCTTAAGAACTAGGCCTATGATTTACTTTAATGTTTTGTTTATGTTAAGTTAAGCATTACAGAATTTAGGTTAAAATGTGAACAGTTTATATCTTTTAACTTATTCTTTCTCTAATAAATTCTTGAAGTGTGCAGTGCAGCATATACACTACCAGTGCAGAGTCTTCTATTTTAACTCGACACATTATCAGTAACTGCTTCTGTGATTGAATGGGCCATGGCTGCATTCGCATTCTACATTGCTTGAGATAAATGGAGGGCTTAGTACTCAATAAGAAGCAAGAAAATATATATTACATAATATGTTTGATATAAAAACTTTGTCTTCTGGTATTAGCAGGCAAAGAAATGTGTTCATAGAACTCTGATCTGTCTGGCTTTTTTGTTATCTGGTCTGCTCTTCTGCCACATTAGGCCAGATACTCAGAAGTGTACTCTAATATACATTGATTATTCTTTAATGTGATTAATAATTCTATAAATATGTAATAATAGACATAATAAGAGTACATTTTTTTCTCTTGTATAAACAAAGAACTGTTTCATAACACACTTTGCAATTCTTCTAACATTTTGTACAATTTTTTGCATCATTCAATTCATTATTTAAAATATTTTTTATTTTAATCTACAAAACTATAACGTTGACTGCCACCCAGAATTTCTTATTATATAATTTACATGGACACGCTGGCCACCAGTGATTCTCACACAATCAAGGTGTTAACATTGTTATTGTATATATGTATAATATATATATATATGATATAATATTTATGTCATGCTTTAATAGTGTTAGTCATTATTTTATGAGACAGTTATGTAAACTAAGAAACTCAAGATTATTTTATGATTTAACTGGCTTCACTCATGATATGAAATAGGTGGATATTTTATGAATTTTTCCATTTTCCTTCCCTTATTTTGTACTTTTATATTTTCAATAATGCTTGTACCTTTGAATCACATTAAAAAATGAGTATGAGTAATCGTTCAGTTTGTTATTTATATTTTGTTGTTGTTGTACTTCATAGATAATCCTATATGTTAAAATATTTACACTTAATTTCATAGGAATAATTAAAATATTCTATAATATTTTATTATTCCTATGATATAGAGTGCTTGTCGTATTGCAATTTTACATTACTTAAATTTCTACCGATGAAATATTTATTGTAGTATTCTTACTCAGTCATTCTTGTTTTTCTGATAAAAAAAAAAGAGCATATATGGATATAACATTGCGGTCCTTATTTCAATGAAATTATTAAAAATTTTAAATGTCTTGAATTATTTCTCTAGGGATCAGAAGTAGCCATGTCAAAGTCACCTCTTTGGTTGAGAAAAATTTGCAATCAATTGTGGACTGATATGATTCTTCAAAATCAAGGAATCGCAGATTTAGTTCAAGTGGTTCTAGATAAAGCTTATGGTTAGTAATAAATCTATCAATATAATTTGCATGAAAAATGAATCAATGTGCATTTGAAATTTCTAATTAATATGGATATTGTCACTCAACTCAAATTTCTTATTGTATGAATTATTAAAATTTAAATTGATTTTTAAAAATGTCTTCTTATTTGCCTCTGTTGATATTAGGTTTTTTTTTTTTATCTGCTGTAATATTTTAACTGAAAAATATAGATTTTATTATATAATTGTATAAATCTATCAATATAATTTGCATGAAAAATTAATCAATGTGCATTTGAAATTTCTAATTAATATGGATATTGTCACTCAACTCAAATTTCTTATTAAAATATAAATTGATTTTTTTAAAAATAATGTCTTCTTATTTACCTCTGTTGATATTAGGTGTATTTTTTTATCTGCTGTAATATTTTAATTGAAAAATGTAGATTGTATTATATAAAAAAAATTATAAACATAGTACTGTTTAAATTAAAGAGCCTGTATTTGTAGCTATTTTAGTTCTTAGAGGATGGAGAAGATATTTGGAATAACCTGACATAAATTATTAGTTAAATATATATATATATATATATATATATATATATATATATATATATATATATAATTGACTTTAATTCTTCATTGACCAGTTGGATTGTACAAATAATCAGTTATATCAATAAATTTTAAAGTTTGGACGTTATTTAAATAATTTGAGTTTAAAGCTATTCAATGAGATTTCCAGTAGAAATTTCTGAATTGTGTGAATGTTATTGTAAAGGTAATTGTTTCACTTTGAAGGATATAAAAGTAATTTCTATGCAATTACTGTTTTTGGAAGTTAGGGGAAAAAGTGGCTGAAAATACCAGAATTTGATTAAATAATTAAAATTTGCAAAAAATGGGGTGCACATTCTCATTCTCCAAAATATATCTGTGCCAAATTTGGTAATCCTTGGTAAAATGAGTGTGTTCTGTAGAGGCTAATATATACATATTTAACAAATTTCATAATTTTAGGTATAGCAGTCTTGTATAGATTGGCAGCAGACAGGCAAATTGTCAATTTTATTAATAGTAAAAATTATATTAGTTTATTTTTCATGTATTTTGAATTATATAGTTTGAACTTTAATTTAAAACTGATTGGCAGTGATGATTAATTTTTTGGTTAAAATATTGAAAAAATTAATCTACTGTTATTGTAAAATATAAAATGCATTTTATTTAAATTAAATTGAAAATTTCATATTGAGTGTGGTGTCTTTTAGAGTTTGTTTTTATATTCAGTAAAGAGAATAAACATTTTCTTTATTTTTTCTTCACTGCGTTCTTCTGAATAAATCTAAAAAATTACTTTATTAAGAAGTAATTCTTATTTGAATAAATGAATTTTGTATAAAGACATTGCCTTTTATAGGTGTTTGCTTATTTAAATTTTATGTAAATATGCCTTTAAAATTGTATTTAAAAATATTGAAAATCTGCCTTATATCAGATTTTTTTTTCTTCCATTTTTTTAAGTAAGTACAGAATAAATATTTACAAATAAATAAATAAAATATAAGAAATTTATATGCTTACATAGTCTGCAGTCATTATTTGAATTGCTTATTTATTAATTACTACTTTCCAAGCTATCACTGGTAGATAAAATTTTTTCATTAACTCTGTGGTGTGAGAAATTATATACACAGAATTTGTATCTTTTTTAACATACTGAAACTGCTATTGTCTGGAATGACTGATGTTCTTATTTCCTAACTTTTATTTTTAGATGCTGATTACAGAACTGGTAAAGTAGATACCACCAGAATTGAAACTGTGGCTCGTTTGATAACCTACAATCCAGTACGGCACATTTCTCTTGCTGATTATGCTCAACAATTGTCAAAGCAGGTAATTGTTCACATTTTGTAATATATGTTCTAAAACTGGTAAATTTAGTCAGGAAATCTTGGAATTTTTAAAAACATTGGTCTGTAGTTAGATATATAATAGTAATTAACATATAGTAATTAATATATATTTAAACTCTGAGTCAGCTTTTTAAAAATCTAACATGATAGTTTTTAATCTTTTCATCCCAGAATAATAAGGGAGAATCTCTATCATTTTCCTTGCCCTCAAGTTCTGGTGAAAAGACTTGAAAGCTTTTATTTCATGTTTATTAAAAAAGTGAATGACATAAATATGATTTTGATCATAAGATTAATGCCTTTGTGTCCAACACGTAATATATTAAGGGGGGGGGGGGAGTTGGAGATAGAATAATATTTGTAGAAATGAAAGTAATATATAAATTAATCAAAACATATATATAAAACACTAATGTATGTGTTATGGAAATCATTTTTACTTATTATCAGATAATGGCAATCATATGTAAATAAATCTCTGTACTAATGTTTCATTCTTTTTTTCAATTGGACTTAATTCAACACTTTACTGATTAATAGTTCTGCAAAATAAGATTTAAAATGTTCTGTAGAGAGCTCAGAAACAAGAAGATGTAAAATAATAATAATAATAATTAAAGAAATAGTCGCCAAACAGAAGGTTTAATTGAGGTTAAAAATAAGTTCAACCTATTTAATCACTATAACTGAACTATGGAGGTTGATGACCATATTTTCCAAAATTATTATCTCATTAAAATAATTTTTGTATTATATTAAAAATAATATATATAAATTCCATTTCTATGCAACTTTTCCCCTGTATTTTAAATAATTTTTTAAAATTTAATTTAAGGCACAATTTGTTACAATGTTTTTAATTTTATGATTGAATTCAGGCTCATTCATCAATTGCATACTTCTGCTAATGTTAAAAACTAAGATTTTAACACTTTCAACGTTACCAATAAGATATCTTGTCTTTCAGATACTTCCAATTAAATTGGAAAAAATAGGAAATTAAATTGGTGCCATTAAAAAAGATTATTTTTTAAAAATCTTAACACATTCATCACTAAGGATGAATTAGATAGAAACTTCATGAAAAGGCAAATATAAAATATCAATGGAAGTATCTGAAAGACAAGATATCTCATCGGTAGCATTGAAAGTGTTAAAATTGCTTTCTTTAAAATGACATTTTTACTGCTTTTTTTTTTTCATATTATATATAGTTTTGAATTTGCACCCTCAGTAATTCATAGCAGATTGATTTAATCATTTTTTTTTCAGGCATATCAAATAATGAAATAATTTTTTTTAAATGCATCCCATTTTAATCATTTAACAACCTAAAAGGTCCATCTTGGTGAACAAGCTTGTTGACAAAGGTCACTAGTACTCATTATTGTGATTTTCTTACTGATTTACACAGCTGTTATCATTAGTTTATTTCTTAAAATTTCTCTGATAAAACTCGCTACAATAATTAAATTTTTAGGTATTTCAATTGCTCCATGTGAAAGGATCGAAGATGGATGGACTCTTCAAATATCTTGCCTGCTGCATTATTCTTCAGTTTTGTGAACGGGATATAAAGTCTGCTGAGCAGCATTTTCTTGTGAAATTACTTAAGCCACTTTGGAACTGTGTTCGTCAACCAAGTTAGTAATACTTTTGTGCGCAACAAATTTATTGCTAAAAATATAGTATTAATTGAAATCTAAATATTTTTATTAGAGACATTTATAGAGACCAATAAATCTGATTTATTGAAGTATATGTTCACTTTGAATCTGAAAGATTTCTTATATAGTATTTAAAAAGAAATGATATAATTCTGACCAGATTATAATGATATAAAGTGTAAATAACTTTTACTTCTCATTATGAGATTGTATATATGCCAATTTATTATACTATATTTCCTATATGCTAATTTGTTGTGTTATTTGATAAATATGCTGACTTTATTTCATTCATTTCTAAATGTTACAAACAATATCTCTTCTTTTCTCTTTTTGGATAATTTATGAATTGATATATGATACTGAAGTAAATAAATAAGGGGTTTTGAAATAATAATACTTACTTTTTCTTAGGGGGGGGGGAGATATATGAAAAGTTTGTTATATTATTGATATTGTTTCATACTCTGGGCAAAATAGTCAATTTTTAATGCATTAATTTACATTTAATTATTTATAATTTATAAATGAATGAATATATCCTATATGCTGTTTTTGGCCTTGATGCTTAAATTCTTGTTATATAATTCTTAATTTCCGAAAATTTGATGGGTTTTTCCTTAAAAGCACATAGTTGCTGTATCAGCAGAATTTTTTTCGTATATCAGAAATTTTAAATTATTTTATAATATGAATTATATATTAATATATATAAATATATAATAAAATAATTATTTTTATCAGAAAAATTATGATTTCTCTTTCTTAATGCAACTTATTTAATTCTTTTTTAATCTTGTAGCTTATCATTTTACTCTTCTGACATACTCAGTTTCCCATGTATGACGCATAAGTAATGTGATATCAAATGTGAGAGAAGGAGAATAACTGATTATTAAGAGAACAATTGATTGAACCATTGATTATTAAGAGAAATTTTACATCTTCTAATTGTTAAAAAAAGTGGAGGAAATTCTATACATGTCTTTATTATAATCTGTATTGTTAAAGAATATTGAGTTTTGCTATAACTTACAAATCTAAGAGTTGTTGGGTATATGTATATCTTTGATGTTTTCAGCTTCATTGAATCAGTATTATAAATTTTTTAAAATATTCCTTTATTTAATTTTAGCAAATTTGCAAGTGAATGTTATTGTCAAAGAAATTGAATTAACTACTTGCATAGAAGATTTGCATCAGGTATTCACTCATTTGTTCTTTATAATGATTTTTCTTAATTTGTGAGTAATACACTTTATATTTTTGTTATATATGCACTATATTATGATCTATCACTTCACTCCCTGCATTTGTGCTATTTGTATTATATGAATATAATTTATGGTATAAACATTTTCCTTCTTTCTCTAATTCAGATTTTTGGATTTTCTTCACATTGTCTGAGTCACAAGTACATAAAGTTGCTCTTCCCATTCTCTCATTGCCTGTGTAACATGTTTTTCTTTTTGCTCAGAGGAAAATCTTCTTTAAAGTAAGTAAAATGTAATATTACTCTGATATAGTTTATTGTATGATATGTTAAAATTATATTACTTACTGATCTATAGAAAATAGTATGTATAAAAACTCCTTCGTAATTCTTTTTCTTTTGTGTGAATTCATTTTACTCTATGTTTATAAAAAGGAAGTGTTGGGTGCATGTGATATTCAGATAAATCTATTACACTTAACTACAAGGAAATTTGTTACACAGCTAATCATAATGGTGACCTTAGTGCACTACAGAGTCATGAATTTGAAATTAATGAAAAAAATATTTTATGTTTTTGTTGTTGTTTAGGATGATTTCCCATACATTTTTGGTGTATAACATATATAGTATGACTGTGTATATAGTATGACTTCTTATAAATGTAGGAAGAAGAAAAAATTTCATCATCTAAAAGAACTATTTGTTCCAAAGAAATTTCTTTTGTACCTCTGACCTAATTTACTGAATTTTTAAATATTAGCGGGATATTTAGTCCCTTGATTATTTCTATATAATATAAATTTTAATAGATATAACTATCTTGCTAATTGTATTCTCTCTTTTGTAGAGTTATTTCTTTTTTTCAATTAATAATTTTGATATTTATTAATAGTTTACTGATTAATATAATTATTATGGAAAAATAAACATATAAATTCATAATTTTTTGTATTTCATTTGTTAACGAAAAATAAAGTCATTTAAACTACAAGTCATTTGTCTTTAATGCTTAAGATATGCTACAGGATTACATCTATGACGACAAAAAAAAAAAAAAAAAAAAGTGAGAGAGAACTGCTACTTTCTGTTTTTGCTATTTCTTTCCTCAAATGTTAGTATTTTTCATTTTCAGCTCCGAATATGTAGGGCTCATTTGATATTTTTATATGGGTTCATGTACCTCCTTTAAAGGTTTTGACTACAGAGTTTCAAATTCTTTTGGTCTTATTACTTTTCTAATGGTTCACTTTATTTGGCAATCATCTCCCCCCCCCCTATTTTGTTGTAGATATTATGGACAGGAATTGTTTTTCTGCTTCTAGTTCTGTATACATTTGGTTATATATTAAATGTGTAATTGTTCTTTAATTTAATATTTTTGTTTTGAATTAATTTGTTATTTTCTACATTTATTAGACTTACTTAAATTTTCTTGTTTGTATTTTTTTTTTTTTTTTTTTTTTGTTAAATTTTATACTGCTATTTTGTATTTCCATAACTAATCTTTATTAATGTATTAATTTTCAAAATTTCACTCTAATCTCTTTTTATAGAAATTCCCATTATCAAAGCTTTAATAGAACAGAAAAATGTATAATATATAAGTTACATGATTTCCTTTCCAAGTTTTTTTTTTTTTTTAAAGTATTTCTCTTTCAAAATGGGGTTTGTTTTTTAAAGATCTTTTTATGTGTGTATCAAATAAGAGGGGGGGGGATAGAATTTTATATATATATATATATATATATATATATATATATATATATATATATATATATATATATATATATATATATACAATCTCTTCTTTCTATAAGACTAGGCTTTTTGGTTACATATAAATATAGAATGCTTATTATGCTTATTAAATACTTTATTTTCCCTTTTTTCTTTAGAACAAAGGTGAAAAACTTGATTAATATTATTCTCAAAAATGCAACAGATGAAGAAGCCTTATCATTGCTTCATGCTGTATCATTTTCTAATAATAAGCAATGTGGAGTTTACATTACTAAAGTGAGTTTTGCCAATGGTGAAGATGGTGGCATTGTGGCTGTCCAGAAGGTTGAAGAAGAGTAAGTTTATTAAAATTCTTTGTTTAAACCTTTGGTCATATGTTTTGATATTTTCAAATAGAGCCTTATTTTTAAGGATTGGATAGTAAGTGTATGTGAGTAGGGCATTGCAGTTGTTTTTTTCATCTTTGTTTTGTTTAACACAAATTTGTTGTTTATTGTTCACTTGCAATTCATCTTTGAAAATTGAGATTAATCAAAATATATTACAGCTGAAAGTTTAATTTTTACCATGAAATTATTATTATGAGATGTAAAAATAAAGAGAATAGTATTCAAGTGATAAACCATTTTTTTTTTTTTTAGATTGTTAAAAAGGAAAGAAATTAAGGAAAACTGTTTAGAAAAGGATTTAATTCTTAACTGAAAGTATAATATTAAAATTTCAAAAGTTACTAGACATAGGCATATATAACCTAAACTCTCTATAATATAAATTTAAAGCCATTTTGGTTAACTTAATATGTTTGTTCTGCATCTCTTCCAAAATCATGGACTGATTTCAATAAAATTTGGGAGAATTACTTTTTAAGGCAAGAAAAAAATTACTTTTAACTTTTCAAAATGCAAAAATAAAATGTACACTTAATTAGAAAGTGATTGAAATTTTGTCATTTGTTCATAATAACTTCAAAAAAATTACTGCAGAAAACAAATTTTTTAAGTATAATTTGTAGTAATGTTATTCATAACATAATTCAAACCATTTCCATTATTTTTATTTTTTAACATATCCAGCTGATTAAATCTTTTTCTTCCATTCAGTTAGTGCACTGAATTGTAGAATTATTTCAAATGTTTTTTATTATTAAAATAAAAAGAATAAACTTGTGAGAAATATGCAAAAGCAGAGGTTGGCTTGAGAATGCAATGAGTTAAGAACCATAGATAATAATTGATCAAAGAAGAGTTGCAATGGGTGCATTAAATTTTGAAATAAAGAAATTATTAAATATTGAATGACCGAGATTGTGGATAAAGATAAAGAAATAATTGTAAATTTGAAAATGTTGACAATAAAATTATTTTAAATTAAAAATATGTTTCCTATAATTTTAGAAGTGTTACAGTTAAAATAAAGATTCCTTCAAGCATAAGTTTCTTCGGTTTGCACTTAAAAAATTGGATAAATTAAAATGAAGTTACAAATTATAAATGTGATTTTTAATTATGAGAGTGAATACATCCAAATCGCAGTTTCAGACAATATCACAATTAAGAAGGGTAGAAAACTTTTGATAGCTGATTTAATAATTTCTGAAGGAAAGTATATTTGATAAATTTTTTGAAAAAAGTAAAACTTTTGCAAGCAGATGAAATAGATTATCAGTGATAAATATATCGGTGGGGGTGGGGTGGGGGATGCATGCTAAAGCACTGCTGATGTGTGAATCTAATCTATTAAAAATGAATAAGTTATAATTTATATTTTAAATTCAAAAATAAGAAACACAAAGGAAATGTGTGACAATTTTTTTTAAGATGTATTCTGTGGACTAGCAAAAAAAAATTGTAACTCCAAACAATGTGTGTTTATAAGGTGGCAATGTATCTAACCTAAACATTTGCTTAATATGATTGCTAGCACACTCATTGAACATATGTATCAATAGATTTATTGAATAAATGTTTTATGTGCTTATCATAACAAATATCATTATATCAATTTTCTTCATTCAAATAATAATAGTGATACATATAATACATATACAATTATAATCCATTCATATATTTATATTTTTTCTTTATTTTCTGATGCAAATTAAAATATATTATTGATAAGCATTGAATGGGAAAGATTGCTTTTGCACATAAAAATTATGAATTTTTTTTAAAAAGTTTCAGTGATTATTTAACTATACACTTAATTGATAAAATGAATTATATAATAAGATCTATATAGTTTCTGAAAAAATAATATTAAATCTTTCATATAATTTAATATTGTAATTTAGTTTATATTAGTTATAAAAATGATAATATCATAATTTTATTTTAAGTTTTCCTGATGAAATTGTTCGATACCATGCAATTCTGGATCTTCTCAGCGAACTGCAAAATAAGAATCTGAATCGATCTTATATATTACTTGTCTTGAAGGTGAGTTTTTTTCTCATATGTGCTTAAATATTAGCTTAAATCAGTATATTTATGTGAATGTATGTAATAATTCTTAAACAATAGTATTATTGACAAGCTTTCTTAATTGAGAAGAAAACGATAAATATTTTTTTAAATTTTATTCATTTTACCACCACTGATGAAAATTGGATGGGAATATTCTTCGAACTGGTAATGTGTACCTGATGTGCTGAGTTATGTCACACATTAATATATATATATATATATATATACTGCTCAATTCTCCATGTGCTACTGCTCTGTTCTGCTTCTTGTAGAATGGAGTATTTCCATATTACTGTTGCAACTTAAAAACTACCTTGATAAAATTCTGATGGGCTTTGATTATTTTGAAGAGGTTGCATTGAACTCTTGCTGCTTGCCTGATTTCACTCAGATAGATTTCTTTTTTATTGAAAAAAATATGACATATTGAGTTCAAGATTAATTATAATCATTGAGCTCTGAGAAAGCATTGGAAGGTAATGTTCCCAAATCTTTATTGCATACTTGTTATCATTTCATTAATATTGGTGCTTGTACAACATTTATAAGGAAATTGAATATTTTCAATAGCTGACAAAATCCTGCATTTATATGAATTAATTTTAGCAACAAAACTTTGATACATGATATTAATTATTTATATAATAATTATTCATTGTGTGTCAGGGAAACTTGAATACCTATAGTTGTGTGTGTGTGCCTACCATCAAGTACCTCCACTCTTTAATTGAATAATATTTAGTTTTAAGTTTGACTTCTGAGTTGAATGAGTGGCAATGCTAATTGCTACTTTGCCAACCATTACAAAATCTTAACAGGGGAGAGTTATGGCAAGTTATAAATAAAAATAAGTTTTTTGATAGTCTACAATAAAATTCTTCAAATTATCTCTTCTATTGTTTCATTAAGGTAAATCAAATATTTTTCTTTGAATTATTGAACATAATTTTATTTGTAGTATTAAGTACTAATTAAAATATTGTGCCAGCCTCTTTTGCTTGTGGGTTTTTCAATAAGAAAACATTTTGAATGAAATTATATAGTCTTGTACCTAGGGCCAAATATCCAGTTGCAACTGCAATCTTCTTTATGTAATTAGAAGATACTCTAACTGCAATATTCTTTATGTAGTTAGTTTTACAAATTTTCACAATAAATAGAGGAAAAGTCTTAATGACATAAGTCATTTTGAAGTAATTAATTTTTATGTTATTGAAAGTTTTTAAATGAAATGAGTGTATGTTTGCTATCATTATTGCAAATTATTAATTATTCAAGAAAGACATTTTTTTTTCTAGTTTTAAGAGCAAAAGTATAATTTTAGGTAAGGTTTCTATTATATTTTAATCAAATTTTCATTCTTCATACCATTATTGTACCTCTATAATTACATATTCATAATTAGATATTAAGTGCCTAAAACTTCTAATGAAATGAAAAGGTCCAAACCTAATATTAAAATAGTTTTGAAAGATTGAATTCCAGTCTGGGGTACAGGAAGGCAGCTTGGAATAAGCAGAATAATACCGCAATGATTTGTGCTGGAAAACTAATTCCAAAAATATGGAATTTAATTTTGCATATTCTAAATTTCGTTTCGAGAGTATTCTCTAAAGATAAAGAAAATACCCTCATTCACTATCTTATTGTTGCCTTGTTGTCAAGACGATGTGGAAGGAAAGTGTTAAATCCTGATAGATAATCCAGGGGGGGGGGGAAATGACTGAAGAACAACCAGGGATTAGATTGGCCAAAAGAAAAAGAAAATTATTGATGAAACTTGTATTTTAATTGAGGCATTGAAAGATTAACTGATAATGTAGGTTCTTCTGATGCCATTGAGGATACTAGTGGAGCTGTTGTAAATGATACTATTGAAAAAAGGATTTTTTTTCAACAAGATTATATGGCAGAAAACTGAACATTTTTATGTGGCAGAAAGAACAGATTTTAGAGAGGAAGAATATCTAAAAAGCATCACACATTCAAAATAGTTTCTGTATGATAAAGATGTTATTTATAAAACAGAAATTAACACGGGCTTAAATTCTCAAAAATTAATTCTATAGGTGTTTCAAAATGACAATATGTTTGAAATCAATTTTTCTAATTATAATGTTGAATAACTTCTGAAAATATTTGTAATTTACTGATGCTGTGGTTTATTTTTATTTAAATAGTTATTATATGATTAACAAATTGTTTTATCATATGATAGTAATTATATGATTAACAAATTGGTACTTTTATAAAATACATATCTATATGTTAGTTCCTTCTTCATTATTGAATGAAATATGACTTTCAAGGTGTGGTCATTGGCACAATAAGGTTTGTATCTGGGGTTATTTGTCAATTTTTTTTAAAAAATAAACTATTGAACAAAATTTATTATTTTAAGTATTATAGTAATTCCAATAGGAAATTAATGTAACTAAAATTGCATATAAGTTTCTTATTGCATTTTAAAGCTGCTTTAGTAATTAATATACATAATAACTTGCTATTCAAAATTTAGGAATTTTGTACTTTTCATTTGGAGTCCAAAGATAATGTAATGGATCCAGAAAATATAAAGGCTGGGATTCTGTTTAATGCTTTACTTCAAGAGTTATCTGAATGGAATGTTGATATTGGAGAAGCTTTAATGTCAAATATATCTGAAGTTATAGATATATTAATGGTAAGTTCCCTATGGCATATAAGTTACAAATGATTTATTGCTGATTATTACATTGTTTAAAATGATTTATTATTATTATTATTGCAATGAATTATAAATGATATTAGCTTTTTTCGTCTTAGCAATAAAAACTCATTTAAATAAATAATAAATTTTTTAGACTTTGCTTGAAAGTATCTGCAATTGCCGGACTGATGCAACATTTTATGAGAAAACTCTTTGGGTTGTGCTGATGATTTTGAATTCAATTTTAGAAAGTGATGATCAGGTTAGTAGTAAAATTTTATTTTATTACTAATCGTTGCAAGACTAATGATGTTAAATATGATGCATTCTTTGCTTTCTTCTCCATTTATTTAATAACAATTTCTGGAATCTTCTATAGTTATTTTCTTTTAAGCTGAAATCCTTTTTGATATTATTGCTTAATAATTGAGTTATAAAAATATTATAAATAAAAATTTGTCCAGTTTTGATGAGAAACGAAATAAAAATATTTGATATATTTTTTATATATTTTCACAGAAAATTTGTCAATATTATGAATTTTTTTTTTTATATTTTCTTTTGAAAAATTTAATTGTTATGCAATTTGGTATTTGCTTTGTACTGCACATTTTTTTTCAATATTTAGCATAAAGGATTTAAATTATTTTTACTTTAAAAATTTTTAAATAATTTTAAATTAAAATATTTTTAATTTTGAAAAGATAAGCTCATTTTTATTACATCTTAATAGTTATTATGCATCATTACTGTCAATAAAAGTTCACAATTTTGGAATTATTTTGTACTTTTTTTTTACAATTTGTAATGTATGGATGCAAAATGTTCTTTTTATATAAAATGTCTATTCTGTTTCATTTTTTGGGGGGAGGGGGGAATGAGTGAGAAGGTACTCTTTCACTTCCATTTTCTCATTATCTATTTTGAATATATATAATTTCTCAATATAGTCATAACTACCTCTCATTCTATATTTTTCATTCAGTATACTTTAAAACACAGAAGGTGAAAGGATATTATAAGGCAGTCAAGGAAAATAACTGTTAAATAATATACAAATTCATTTTTATTTATATTTTTTCAGCTTACTGCAGCTGACTGGTCTTCACTGAAAAAATGTCTTCCTAGTTTGAAAAAACTTCAAAAATCTGATATTGATTCTGACTTAAAAGAAATAATATTCAGTATCATCATTCATATTGCTACTCATGGTGCTGCTTGCAAAAATGGCATAGAAATTGTAAAAGATTTTGTGACAAATTTTCCTGACCATGCTAGTGTAGCTCTAAAGCCAAGTGAACAAAGTTTACTAGATTTGGTAGAGAAATTTGACCGAGAATGCAATCTGTCAGCTCAGTCTATTAAGTCAAGACCTCCTTCATGCATTACATCATCTAGTGAAACATGTTCCAAGGCAACATCATCATCTGTCAAGCGCAGTCAAAGTGAAAAAGGTGTGCCAAAACATAATACTAATTCTTCAAAAAAATCTTCAGACTCTGCAAAATCCTCTAAATCAGATGAATCTGCATCTAAGAAGAAAGATTCACCTTATATGCTGGCCATGAGAGATGCAAGGACTAGTTTAGTACATATAAAAGGAAATGGACTTATTTCTTTAGTAAATTTGCTTAAAGAGAAAGATGAGGAAACTCTTCAAAATAAAAAAGAAATATTGAAGATTCTCAAAGTAAGGAAATGCTATATATATTTCTATATCATAATATTATTTTTACTGTTATTAAATAAAATCACTCATTTTCAAATTTTTTGTTTTGAGTTTAATACTTGCTAAGATCTTTTCTTCTTTTTTTTATAATCAACATTAGATGTCTTAAATTTTACTGTTACATTTCCATAACATGAATTGAAAGACACCTATAAGTACATTTAAGTGGTCAAGATGTCTCCTATATTTTTTAAATTATAGCAGCGAAAAAGAATCTTTTTCATGTGATTTAACATATTGTACGTACTTAATGACAATGAGTATATAGTGAAATTGTGTTTAGTCAGTACTCCTTAGAAGATAATTCTAATTATATACAATCCTAATAATTTTAAGATTAATTTATTTGGGTCACATTTAAATTTAATTAATTATATTCTATGTCATAAAATTCTATTTTTCAAATAAATGTTGTTAAATTCATGGTACTTTATCTAAAATTTTAAGAAATTTAATTATTTAGAATGCCATTATTACATAATACAGTTTTCAGTTTGGATTGTTGCTGATCATAAGGAAATTCCAATTTTAATCTTGATAAAAAAATGTTGAAACATTTGTTGTTTGAATGTTTTAATCTTTGTACCATTGTCTTTAACAAATAAATTCATTTTTTGTGTAATAAAAAAATTCAATATACAGAAATACATATTGCAAATTTTTAAATATTTTCTTTAAAAAAATGTAGCTAATTTTTTTTTAAGATTGGTGAATACTTAAAAGAATTAAAGTACCAAAGAAAAATATTTATATTTTTACATTTACAGCATTTAATTATTACATTACATACATTTTAAATATTTTTACATCAAAAAATAATTTTTCAAAATTATTGATACATTTTTTTTGTCAAATCTGTATTTTTTATTCTATTTTTTTCATCAATTACGTAGTTGAACTTCTCTTTTACACTTAAATACTTTAGTTTAAGGCCAGTACTCATTGTAAAAAATCTAAAACTGTACTGAATTTAAAGGAGAAAAAAAAAAAGTTTCAAGTTAAAAAAAAGTATTTCTAAAACAGAAGCTAAGAATAACTTAAGACTTATTGGCAAGTATTTATTACTTTTTTATAACCAATCTTCTGGCAATTTCTTAATTTCTTTCAGTATAAGTAATTTCCGAGTGATGTCTACAGCAACTAAGAAAAGCTTTATATGTGTGTGTGTTCATGAATGAGTAATAATAATTAGTCATGGAATAGTAAATTTCACATTTTACATTTTTTTTTTTTTTTTTGTGCTAGATTAAATATAGACTGGTAATCAATAAGAATATTATTAGATTCTACTTATGAAGTTTCATATCACAATTCATCTTTTTCTCCTCTTTCAAGAAGCAGAAATTATTTCCATTGTTTGTGGCAAAGCTCAAATAGCTGAGTCATAATATTTTTATATTTTCTTTCAGCAATATTTTTATTTTTTACCTGTATTGCATTTTTTCTGTCAATTTATATTCCTATTTTTGAATGAAATCAGTAATGCTTTTTAACTGCTAAAAGTATACATAATTTTTAATATAATTTTTTAAAAAAAATTTAGAAATTTTATTTAATATGTATAGTATTATTGAATATATATAGTCCTAGATTCCTGAAAAAGGTTCAATATGTAGAAACTTTTTATATGCATGTATTTCATTGTCATTATGTTCTTTAAATCTATAATTGCAATAATATTCAATTTGGCTTATCCATAAAGTCAATTTCCTTTTGCATTATGCATATTGAATGTACTTTTTAAATTAATTGGACCATTCATATAGAATTGTATTTTAAGATCTTCGCTAAATGCTAAACAATGTTTATTTTTATAAGAGAATCTTTCATTTATGAGCAGAAGTAGTTCTTCAATGTATAAATTTCTTTGTATATTATTAAAGTTTTATAAAATATTTTTAAAATTTCAAATGTCTTAAAATATAGAGGAAGAAGTGTAAATGAATTTTTAAAAAGTAATTTGCTTTTTTCTGATTAAAATTTATACCATTTATGTTTTAATTCTTCTTAAATTAAACTTTTAAAATGCTGTAATATTTATTCTATAGTGAATTAAAATATAATTTAATATGTTGGATTTTGTAGAAAAACTTGGAAGATGAAGATTCCCATGTTTATCTACCTGCCATCCAAGGACTATCAGCCCTTGGAGCTATAGAACCTGACTTTGTTCTTCCTTATGTATTAAATCAGTATCAATCCTGTGGAGATAAGCATATTTTTTTGAAGTTTCATGAAGTTCTTTTGAAAATTTGCAATGCCCTTGGTATGTTATGGAATTGAATAATTTTTGAAATTATTTTATATTACTCTTCATCAGTCACTGATATCTCACATTCCATTGCTTAACAAGCAATTCTGTATATCATAATTTTTCAAATGTTAGAAAAGGAAGAAATAAACTTTTTATAACCTGTCAAGAATAATTCAGATTCTCCCACTTCCTCAGTTAGTATGAATATAAGATTACATGGGATGAAAACATTAACACATCTTTTATTAATAGAAAGTTAAATGCCTGATTACTTGTTAAATCTTCATTAAAATTTACTTATGTTCCAGAATTTGTGAGCATATTGTAATGTATTTATGCACCATAATAAAGATTACAACTATCACATAATTTAATATTAACGATTGCAATTATCATCAAGATTACCTTAAATATTTCATGCCATACCTTATATATTTCTAAATTTAAATTGCCTTCTTCGGTAAATTTTATTATTTACAAATTATGTTTCAATAATATGTTGGAATATTAAGTAGACTCTTCTGCTTGGGCTATGTAAACCTCTCCACTTTTTCTTTTTATGCATGCTTTTTTTTTTTTTTTTTTTTTTGAATAGCTAGTTGTTTGAAACCACTTTTGCCACACACCTAATGATCATCAGAATATTTCATGTCAGCTAATGATGATGATTATGTTATGTAACTTTATATGTCAAAAGCAAAAAATTATTTAGTTCTAACTGATATACAAAACTTTGTTTAAGATTAAAGTATTTTTTAATTAATTAATGAAATTAATTATTTAATTGAAAATTCATTTTTTATTTATTGCCAAAAAAACTTATTTTTTAGTATTTTTAAGTAGTTAGATTTTTAGTTAGTTAGTTAATTTTTTATATAACAGTTTATATCAAAGTTTTTAAGAATATCACAGCAATGAATATATGATGTAAATATCATATGCAAGAAAAAAAATGTTTTTGATATCAGCCCATATTGAAATTCCAACATGCCCTTAAACAACCTTCCTAAAATACCTTCATAGTATTTGTGAGTAGAATTTGAGTGAAATCTATTTGGTAGTTTGAATTTCTTCGAGATACATTATCTTTGATGTTACAATTTTGTTTTATATAGATAAAATGCGCAAATCTGTTGCATTAAAGAATTTTAATGTTTCCTAGCTTTTTGAAAGCTAGATTGTTTCAAATAATTTTGGAAAAAGCTACAAAAAGCTCTTTTTATGTTTTAAATAATCAAATTTTAAAGAATAATATGAAATTATACTTAGTATTCTAAATGGTGACTTAAATGTGCAATTATTACATAGAAAATGAAGGTAGCATTTTAAATCTTGAATTTAAATATCCAATGACTGTTAGAAGAAAGTAGTCAAATACTTAATTCATGTTAAATAATCTAAGATTTTCAAATTATTTTTAAATTTTAAGAGTTTTTTTTATATTAGTTAAATAAAATAAATCATATTTGAATATTATTATTTACCACATTTTTGGCTATTTTAAATCCACTTTACTTAGCAAATCCTAAGTGCTACCATGTTTATTTGTGTGAAAATACTGTATTTGTATGATAGATAGTTTTATTTAATTAATAAAAATTAATTATTTAATAAAAATTAATTATTTAATTATCACTAAAGCCTTTATATTTCTTCATAGTATTTGTAAGCAAGATGTAAAGAAAATATTTGTTGTTTGCATTTTTATGGAATACAAAATAATAATAATACTAATAATAATTCCGCTTTATTTATACAGATAAAATTTCAAGATTTGAGTTCATTTAATAAATTTCAAGTTGGATTTTTTTTTATTTTGCATTTTCATATTTGATTCTGGTTTCATAAAATCTAATAATACATATCATATAATTTAAACATGATTATATTACATCAAACATATGTTATTCAAGATTTTAAAAGTTGATTATTTGCTTATCTCTATTTCCTTAGGAGATTCACTGTCTAAATATAAGGACATACTTCTTCATGCTTATTTAGCTGGAACTAAACGTGATGATCCACAAATTCGTTCTTCAAGTCTTTCTAATTTAGGCCAAGCTTGTATGTTCTTGCAATTCCAAATAAGTAATCATTGGCTTCAAGAAGTAAGTGTGTAACAGCTCAAATAAATTTTCAATTTTTAAAATTGTATGAATTTTAAGATTTAACAGAATATTGTATAAATTTCATTTTAAGGGTAAAGTATCGGATTATGTTCATTTACCTTCATGTACAGTTTTTTAATATTAAATCATTTTTATCAAGTTTCCAGAAAAATTTTCAAATTCTACAGATATAGAAAAAGTAAGAACAGTTTGAAAGTATGAACATATGAGTTCAGGTATGAATGATTTTATTTTAATTGCAAATTTAATGTTTTACATTTTTTATCTAGATATTAAACTCTATTTTGTCCTTCTTGAAAACTGACCCAGATTTGGAAGTACGGCGTTGTGCCGTGATGATTTTCTATCTCTTACTGAAAGGACTTGATAAAGGTGTACTTTCTGTAAGTGTTTTTATGTAGTTCTAGAAATGTAACAGAAAAAGTATCATTTAAAAAAAATAGCTATTATTAAATTTTTTAAGTATTTTTTTAATTATATGTTTTTCTAATTATTTTTCAAAAATATTTTCCAGGGCAAATATTAGATTATTATATTTTTTTAAATATGAATTTTTGGATATTATAACCCAAATCTTTGTTCCAGACAACATTTAAATACAAAAGTTATAAAATGAAAATAGATTGCACAACAGTATGTTTTCTTAAATTATTGTTGATTTTTTTTAAAAATATTTTTATTCATTGGATAAAATACAATAATTTCATTAACATTGTAATAGAAATTCATTATTTATTTTGTTAATAATATGAGTTCCAAATATCTTGCTAAGTTTACTTACTTGTAGAAACAAATATTATTTTGAGTAAATTTGTAAGCATCTAGTAAATTTTTTGAATATTATGTCAGTCAGTAGCATTCCTGAAACTAATATTCTTTCAAATTGTTTTATTGTGTCTATATGCCAATATATTCTAAATTTCTTTTCCTTTTTCTTAATCTTATTGTGAATAAAATGACAAATCCCCTCCCCCTGTTCAAGTAAACATTCAGAATCAATTCAAAATTGTGTCAATTGCTTTAATCCTTTGTTTATTTTAAAAATGATTTTGTTTTTTGATTTTCTGGTTTCCTATTAAAGCTCGAAACATACAACCTTATAAAATTAACTTAATTTTTTTCTAAAATTTTATTTTACCTGGTCTTTATTGATAAAAAGACAATTTCATTGCTCGTAAAACATATATTGATTTATGAAACTTAATTTTCTTTCCATTTTCTCTATTTGTTTTAATGTTGTTTTTTTTTTGTCATCCATTGTGATGAGATTTGATTTGTACTTTTAAGTTATACATATCAAATTTGTATTACTCTGCATTTCAATGTTATTGTTTTACATCTTGGATTATAAGGTTATTTGTTTATGTATCTTAAGAAATTCTTTTATGTGTGTGTGTGATGCTTTGCAATTTTCCTTCAATTGCTTCTCTATGCATTGGACTTTCAAGTGTATTTTATGATAGTCATTTTGCTGAACATATCTTGTTATATGATTACATTATTTCATGCGTTTGTTTTTTATGTTTCTAGGGATTGGAAAATGAAATGAAAACAATTTACTCCCAATTAAAGATTATATATAATAGAGAAAAGGATGATGTGCTTCGTCAGCATTCACATATGGCTTTAACAGAGATAAATGAAATAATAAAAAAGTTTATGGCCCAGAAAGATACTGTGTCAAAAGAAATCCGTGTGCAACAATGAACCTTTTAAACCTTTTGAGTGTTTTTTAATAAGTTTGTTGTCATTCTAATGAAAACTTGTTATGATAATTTACTTAATAAAATATGAATTTGCCAAATAGATATGTTTTCTTTCTTTATCCAACCAAGGGATTAATGCTATCTATTACATTTAATATTTTGTAATTATTATAAAAAAAATCAAAGATCTTGAAATGTACAGGTTTAAGATTTGTGCTTCATCTGTAAATATACCAAATTTCTATTTTAACTAAGTATCTCAATTTAAATTGCTGAAATTATTTTAGCATGCATTTTTTTTAAATCTATGTATGCTTTTTTTATATATATATATTGCATTATCGAACAGTTTTTTTAAATCATATTTGTAATCTCATTTTTTATTTTCTATATAATATTTTTTGAAAATCTTGTGATTAAATAGGTTTTTATTTTCAATGTAAAATAAACGTATGTCTTTAAAAATTTTATTATTATTTTCAGCTAGGTTTTGGGCATGAATGAGGTGAAATCAAAGTTCTTCTTCATTGACAATAAAAAAAAAAAGCAGTATATTACATTTAAAACATTACCTTTGAATTTTAGAATGGTGATTTGAATTATTTAATTTATTGATTATTATAGGAAGAATAGTGTATTGAATTCAATGAAATCAATAGCATTTTTTTAGTTATTGGACATTAATATGATAATACTGTTTAATTTCATTATAAATTCCAAATACATTTATTGATAATTGACATTACTATATTGTTTTAATAAAAGAAGATGCTGTAATTTTATCAGAAATTCATTTCTGTCTCAGTTTTTAAATGCAAATTACTATGTCCTAAAAACAAAAATATTTTATTAATATTTCAATTACTTGTGAAGGGAGGGGAACTGTATAAGCACATATTCATGTTTTTAAATAAAAATTCCATAAAGTAAGTTATTATTAAATAATTGTTATGACAAGATATTCAATGGTTTTCAAAATTGTTTGCATATTTTTAAAATGTGAAAGAGAATCTTTTTAACCTGGAATTGAATTTGAGTATGAAATTCAATTCATTTTCATATTTCTACGCGGAAAAGTTAATTTAATTTTTTTAATATAAAATTGAAAATGCAAGAAGGCAGAAATTAAGTGCATTGCTGAAGTATCCATACACAACTGATAAAAACATAATTAAAATAATGATCTATCACTTTTTTGTTGTTGTTTTTGCGTTTTGATTACATTTTTAAGAAATGTTTTGGTCTTTATTTTTGCTTACTTAGTTTCTTTATGATCTATTTATAATTTTAAAAGGGCTCATAGTTGTAAGAAAACAACAAAAGCATCTTAAAAATTTGTATTTTTCATCACAGTAATAGTAAATCATTTTGGCCATTTGTTAAATTAATAAATTTGCAGGGTAATAATCAATTAAATGCTTTAGAGAAGTAAATTTAGTCGGAAACAAAGTAAGGGCATCTTGTCCTGCAAAATTAATAGAATAAGGTATTTAAGAAAAACCCTTGTTTGAGTACAATAAAGATTCCTGCAGGATTTACTAAAATAATTTCTATTTCAATTTCACCTGAAATTGTACAACAAATCTCAGATCAATTATAGGATGTGGACATTCAGCGTTGAGATAAATTTTTGTTTGTACAAAAAAAACAAAAAAAACTTTCTATTATAAAATTATACTTTAGTTGCAGGTAGAAGAAAATTTAGCATTATTAGTTCTGATTATTGTATAATTGAATGGGGAAGAAAAAATGAACTTGAATAGTTAAATGAGGCCATTGTAGTCTTCTTGTGTGGGATTACATGTCAGCAGAATTTGGTATTTATTAATGGAGTAACGAATCATACTTTTCATTTAAGTACTTAATATATAATTTATTTAAATTATCAGCCAAAAAATTAAGTATTGGAAACAGTTTTGTTTATTATCTCAATAATGACCATAAGCACACTGTTCTCAACATATGCGTTTGGTATCTGTAATTGTCCACAAAATCTAAAAACACCATACCATTTGGCAGATTTAAGCACAATAAAATATATTTGAAGCACTTCCTTATTCTGAAAATTAGAATGTGAAGGCGTAGCATTAAATACAAAAACCGAAATAAAAATAAAATAAACATTGATGCAGAAATAACCAAAACTAATGCACTCTATTCTCAAACTTTAAAAGCTTTTGTGGATGCTGCTGGACTACAGCTAACTGTGCATTATATCACAATATTTATTTTATACAATTATGTATAGATTTCTTTAATGTGTATGAAGACTTTTTGGAGACAATTTTATTTATTTTTAATAATTGATTTTTCAAAAAAAGTCTGTATATTCTTAAGTTGCTTAATGAAGTTATATCAAGAAACATTTATAGATGTTATTCAAAATTATCATTTAATATTGTTACGAATTTCCTGCGATGTGCTTAGAGTAAATTCAATAAGCAGAATCCTTTTAAAAAAATAAATAAAGCTATTTACTTAACGAAGACTACAAGAATAACACTGCGCATTCAATAGCTCAGTCACCAGCCTACAGCTTGCTTGCTGTCTAAGGCTCCAATACAACTCCTATTGATGGTTGGGTTGACGGGGCGCCTAGCCCCGGCAGGGGCTTATCCCCGGTAAGGAGAGACTTCACAGTGCTTTGCTGTCTATACTTTGCCGTGGCCGTCTTCGACGAAATTTGGAGATGACGAGTGTCAGGACTCATTGTGATTGTCTGATATTAGGGTGAGGGTGGGGTGGGGGGTAAATACAACTCCTAATCTTTCGTGCTTGTTTTTATATGCTCTCTGCCGGAAGTGACGTCACTAACAGGAAGTTATGTCATATTAGAAAAATCCAGAACCTTGGAGAGAAATCAGGATCCCTCTAGAAAATTCTCTCTGTCGCCAAGGTTTCCAACTTCCGTCGCCAAACTTGGCGAAATGTCGCCAAATTTGGCGACAAAAATTAGTTGCCTAAAACATCGCCAATGAGCCAATATCTCGCCAATTTGGCGACTTGCTATTGAAATACAATGGGATACATATAACATTCATTATCATAAGACAAATTACACCAATTTACAGAATTCGTAACAATATTAATTTTTAGTAATGAATAGAACAGCATTTCATTCAAATTCATGTGCATATGAACACTTAGGAGCCACTAAATCATCGATGGGCAAACTACGGCCCGCCGGAAGGTTCTATCCGGCCGCAGATGTAATTTTAATTTTGCCGGCCCGAGGCAAATTAAAAGAAATATATATTATATATTGATCTCCTTTTCTACTTTGATTAAATATTAGTTTTTTTTTATTCCTTTTTTTCAAAGGACTGATGATCTTTTTACTTTCTCTACTTTTGATCTACAAAACATAAATCGACGGAAATGGTAAGCACAGACATTTTTCGATCGGTAAAGTGTTAAAAGAGGAAGTACTTTGTTAATTATAGCTGTAGATAGGTGCCAACAAGCGTTATCTCTTTCTCGGAGATCAGACATATGGGAATCCAATATAGGTGAATTATACCTCAAATAGGCGCATTTTAAGTTCCAGCCAGTGGCTTTTTCTTTTGGCCCGAGTTCTAATATTATTGATTGCGTATGGAAAGATTGCGGACATACAGCATCATACTTTTTGTTTGGATTATTCGTAAAATATCTCAACCCCAAAATGGCTACTAAATATGTAAAGTTGATTCAAAGTGCCGTGCTTTTAATGATGAATGGACCTCGAAATATTTTTTACAGTTGTAAAAGATAACCAGTGTGTCTCATCTGCAATGAAGCTGTAGCAGTCTTCAAAGAATATAACATTTCCCATCAGTTTACATCAAAGCATAAGAATTTAAATTACGAAGCAATGTCCGAATATGAAAGAAAACAAAATGCAGAAAGTCTTTGTAAAAAATTACACCAGCCTGCAACAATTTCTTGTTTTAAAAGTAATAGTTTTTTATGTATTTTTGCATGTTTATTTCAAAAATAATATCAGTTTTTACGTATCACGTACAGTTTTTTTGAAAAGTAAATTTTTTAAATAAGTAAAAATACACAGATTTTTTGCGATTTGGATAGGATAAATTAATAAATTATGTATGTTTATTTGTTTAAATAAATTCTGGAAACCTCTTACTTCATTGAAATTAAATAATACATTTATATTGAATAAATACTTATAATTGTATTTAAAAAAACTTTTTATTTTAAATTTCAAAACATAGATGGCAGTTGGATTTCCCCGTGAAAAATGAAGTACCTGAAAAATTTAATAAAGCCGAATTAAATTACTTAATTCGTGATTTAGATTTAACTAAAGAATATGCAGAATTATTAGGCTCTCGTTTAAAAGAGAAAAATTTATTAACGACACATACGTCGTTTAGTTGGTACAGGAACCGAGAAAAGCAATTTTTATCATTTTTCAAATCTGATAACTTCTTGGTTTATTGTGCTGACATACCTGGTTTGTTACATGAATTAGAAGATAATATTCCTTATAATCCGAATGATTGGCGGCTATTTATAGATTCTTCAAAGTGGAGTCTAAAATCAGTTTTACTGCATAACGAATCTAAACTTGCATCAGTTCCAGTTGTACATTCCGTTTTCATGAAAGTATGGAGATGCTTCTCACTAAAATAAATTACACTGAACACAAGTGGGCAATATCTGGTGACTTAAAGGTTATGTCTGCTTCTCGGGCAACAAAGTGGATTTACTAAATTTTCGTTCTTTATTTGTGAATGGGATAGCAGGGACAGAGAAAATCATTGGATAAAAAAGATATGGCCAAAGAGACAAGAATGGATTCCTGGTAAGAAGAATATTTTAAATGAATATTTAATACACCCACAAAATATTTTATTGCCCTCACTTCACATAAAATTGGGACTCATAAAGCAGTAGCTTTGAATAAAGGTGGAAAATGTTTTGAGTATCTTATATCGAAGTTCCCAAAATTGTCTAGCGCTAAAATTAAAGAAGGTGTATTTGATGGAACACAAATAAAAAAATTAGTTAAAGATTCCAATTTTGAACAATGTATGACAAATAGAGAGAAGCAGGCTTGGGTTGCATTTAAAGATGTTGTAGAAGGTTTTTTGGGAAATGAGAGAAAAAAAATTACAAAGAACTTGTAACTGAGTTATTACGTACTTATCATCTTTTGGGGTGCAATATGAGCATTAAAATTCACTTCCTTCACTCACATTTGGGAATACTTCCCAGACAATTTAGGAAAAATGAGTGACGAGCAAGGTGAAAGATTCCACCAGGATATAAAGGAGAGGGAACACAGATATCAAGGACGGTGGGATGTTAACATGATGGCCGATTACTGTGGGTCTTTAAAAAGAGACAGTGATGTGGACCATAAACGAAAAACCCGAAAAAGAAGGTTCTTGACTTCAAGAAAAGCACAAAAGTTATCATAATATTGTAAATGAACAGCATTATTGTGTTCAGTTAATAATGACTACAGTTGCAACTGTGTGCATTATACTGCATTTTGTTAATTTTTTCATCGTCATTTGTAAAAAATCCTTACGTGTTACATAAAATTTAGTTTGCATTTTGGAATGACATCATCATTGCTGATATAAATCAATTAAAATTTTACAAACAATTTTTTTTTTTTTTTTTTTTTTTTTTTTTTTTTTTGCAGGCTGGTGTTATCAGGCTGACAAAATTTTTTCAATAAGGGAAGCAGCAATATCCAAGAAGCAGCTACACATGCAAATTACATTGTAGCAAATAATATTGCTAAAAATAATAAAGCTCTCAGTGATGGAGAGTTTCTTTAATAATGCATGCTCCAAGTTTGTGATGTTCTATGTCCAGACAAGAAAAATAATTCTGAGACTGTAAGCTTATCTCGAAAAACGGTGACTTCTAGAATCAAAGTCATCGATTAAAATTTGACATCAAAATTAGAGTCAAAGATTGGCCCGTTTAAATTTTGCTCCATAGCTATGGATGAAAGCACAGATATAAATGATATTGCTCAATTAGTATTATTTATAAGAGGTGTTGATGAGAACTTTGAAATTACCTAGGAACTAGCGTGCATGCGTTCTTAAAAGGGAACTACAAAGGGATGTCATATTTTTCGTGAATTTCAGGAAGGGTTTTTAACTTTGAAAGTGTCATAACAAATATATGTAATATTACGACCGATGGAATACCAAATATGACAGGAAAAAAATCTGGATTTCTTGGGCTCTTTAATCAAAACTTTCCCGGGAACAATGTTGTTTTTCTATGTTGTATTATACATCAAGATTCTCTATGTAAATCTGCATTGAATATAAAACCCGTGCTTGATGCAGTCGTGAAGCTTGTAAATATTATTCAATTTCGTGGGCTTACTCACAGGAAATTTCGAGATTTTCTTCAGTACGTGCAATTTTAATATTCTGATGAAAGTAAGATGGCTTAGTGCAGGATGGTTTTCGAGCGAGTTTGGCAGCTGAAAGACGACATTGTGTCGTTCTTCCATGAAAAGCAGTGTTCCGCCTAGGGCGAAATGTTAGAAGATACAAATACATGGCTTTCGGCTTTCGGACTGCATTTTTCATAGATCTTCTTTGTTATATGAGCAACTTGAATGTCAAGATGCAAGCGAAAAATCAATTTATCGACGATATCTGGGCTTATCTTATTTTTGAAATGCCTGGGTCAACTTGTTTTTCCTCATCATCTATAATTCAAAATTGCGAAGGCCATTTCCTAACAATTTGAGGAAGAACCCTGTTGTAGATTCATAATAGGACGCTAATTAAAACAAAAATTAAAAGTTCATTTTCATATTTGTTATCTTAAAGCCATCAAATTGCAAATTTCAAAAGTCTGCTAATTTGAATTGAAAAAGTTTCGTATTGGAGATTCGGAGCTCTTTGTTGAGATATATGGTAAATCCGATATCTAGACGAATATATGAGCCGCAAAAATTCTGGCAAACTTAGGGCTGTTTTCTTATTTTTTTTAATTCGAGCTGGAAGGGAAAAAAATTATAGTAATGAAAGAAGCAATGGCACATTGTAAAAAGGCAACGGAAAATAAAATACGTTGTTCTAACTTTCTGAATGTGAATAAAATTACTTAATACCAGCAGCTTTTATCAAAGAAGACTTACACTCTTTTTTGTGCAGAGTATATGACACAAGCTAGTTACATGATTGAAATATCAGATATTCGTCCTTGTGACGCATATATGTTCTCTATTCTTTGTTATAAAATATGACTATATCCTTTTGCGACATCATTTTGCACCGATTTATATCGATCTTTCTCAAAACTTTGTTCACACATCTTTTTTTTTTTACAGTAAATCGTTTGCAGTTGTCATTGTATCTATGGAAAGTATAAAATGCCTAGCAGAACTGATAAGACAGCTGCCATTCATATTAAAGGTCCAGAACCAACAGTTTCTCCTGTTGCGATATTTGAATTCTTTTAACCTAGTAGCCGGCTCATTTTCTCTCAGAAACTGGATTACCACTCACTTTCTAAGTGAGCTAAAACTTGAAAGCAGTTAATAGCAATACATTTAAAATTAATCAATTTCAGCAGTGAGGAAATCAGGTATACATCTTATGATAAATTTGTTTATATATGCGTCACCTCCAATAGATATCTATCGGAGATGATGATTTATTTCATGTATTAATTTTTTTTATTTCTCTAAAAGCTGGAAAAAAATTATGTATGTATAGTTAAAATTTGTTTATATATGTTCTATAAATGCGGATAAATGTTTTGTATGTAAAATTTCTGTCTCTATTTCTAAAAATAATATTAAGTAAGGGTTAACTAATTGATTTTCATTTCAGTTCAATAGTGCTTTGATATTCGGACGCTTTATCTCCCTTTTCCCTGCTTCCTAATAAGTAATGCTATTTTGAGAAGAAGCTTGCTCAATATAGTGCAAAGAAGAGGATGCCTCGAAACTAAACTGAAGACGACAAAAAAGAAAGAGATGACACGGGAAGCTAAATTCATGAAAACCATAATACAAGAAGACAATGAATAAAACTTGTCTATGGAATTTTAAGGATCAGAAAGTTCATGAAGAGATTTGATAATGACATTTGTTTTGCATCTTCTGTTAAATCAAAGAACCAAGAGAAAGAAAGTAGTTTTAAATCTCATTTTTACATGAAAATTAAGATATTTTTACAACGAAATAGGATTTGTTCTATATCTTAAATTTCATTAAAAACAGGACATTTGGGTGAATTAGTCAGACCAAACCTATAGAGTTTCCATGGGATGGAAAAGTTTCTGTACAATCTGTCTTTCTATTGGAAGGGTATCGACGATGTCAAGGTTTAATACTTTCCAAGTAAGAAAAGGATTTAATGTAGTTATTTTCTTTCCATTTCTTAAATTCAATCTTTAGAATTTCCTTCTTGATATACAGGAAGAGATCTTCGGGTAATATCAATTTCACAGCTGAGACATTTCCGTTTTCGAGTTAAACCATTTTCTTGTTCGCTTTCTGGGATATCAGTATGACATGGAGTCCAAACAAATTCTAGAGAATTAAATTTTATTTTGAGAGAGGAACAAATTTTGCTGGATAAGTGCAATTAGTTTAGGGGATTTATTATTAATATTCATAACAGGTTGTAAAACTGTTAAGCTATCTGTGAGTAAGATATAAACTTGTTTTTCTACACAAAACTGGGAAATTGCGAGCAAGATTGCTAGACCTTAGTATGTAAAAAAACTGTTAAGATTAGAGACAGAAATGCAAATGCAAGGGTTTGATTTTGCTTTACAAAAACATTAATTCAATCAATCAATCAGTTTACACTAAGTAAAAGTTGAAGTAGTTTTTAAGTCAGTTTTTGCTTTGTTTGTTTACAAATAAGAAATAAGGTAAAACGCATTTGAGAGCGCTAAGTTTGATTTGCGCATTGGTTATTATTTGAATGGCACGGTAAGGATTTATTGGTCAGTTATTTTTTATTATAAATCAATTGTGTTGTTATTTAAAGAGAGCTAATTACTTTTTAGTTTTTATTGTTAGCTTTTATTTTTTACTGTACATAAAACTTCTGTAATTGCCTGCTGTGTAGTTTTCATGAAGTAAAATTCTCTGCTGAACATTCTATATATTATGAATGTAATAAAACTTGTATAGTCATAAAAATGAAATATTATGAAAATGAAGTGTAATAGTTTTTATATGATTTAATGTACTAGAAGTATACATTATACTTTTCATGAAAGTTAAATACATCCTCATTCATTATAAGAAAGATAAATTTTATTGCGTCAGTTATTTTTTTTTCCTGTATTTATTTGAGAAGATCAAAAGAATTTGCAAGGCTTGCCTTATTTACATGGCACATGATTTATTTATAATATGGAAAGTTTTCTGTATTTAATCACTATTTTTATTTCCTTATAATATTCTTTGATGAAAGTTCAGAATCGCTGTTTACTTGACGCGATTTTTAAAATTGCCAACAATGTCATATTTTGTCTCCAGTAATTGCAACCTTCATACATTATCTACTTATGACTATAGGAAAAGTGCTCTAAATAAGTGAGGGATTCTGTATTTTAACCTATTCATCTTCTTCCTTTCTCCAGAATATCATTTTGATTCTTTTATTTTTAATGATTGAAAAGCTTACACTTTAAAATTTCATGTGCAATAATTATTTTAAAAAGTCATTATTCTTGTAATTACAGGAACTCAGAGTAAATATACATAAAAAAATAATAATTCAGTTATTGTTGATTTATAATTTGGTGAGATGAAAATTTATTTGAGTAGCATTTCAGTTGTCTTAATGAAGTTTGTTCAAATATATTATAAGTAATAAAGTTCTAGAAATTGAATAAGTGACATTTAATGTAACTTCAATTTCTTTACATTAATGCATGTAAACTTTAATTTCTTTACTTTAACTGACCTCATTATGGCAATTGGTTTTTATGATAATTTCAGCAACAGTCAGTAACAAATGACAGAATATTTTTTAAAAGTGATTTTGTTTAAACAATTGTACGTATTTTTTAAATATATATCAAGCCAGTTATTGACATAAAAATATATAGAATCATAAAGCTAATTCATTTCAAAGATAGTTTTTAATTACATTACGTTTATATTGTGGTTTATTATGATATATATTACTTTCATAACATATAAATATACATTTAAATATAATGAATAATAAAGGTGGAAATATAATTCCCCAATTATTCATTAAGAGTTTTTAATTGAATAGTCCTGAAAATAATTTTATGCTGCTATATTAAAACATCTTAAAATTTTACATTTCACTAATTTTCACTATTTAGGCATTATTTAAAATTTTTTATAATTTTCAAACTCTTATCGCTTTTTTGTTTTTAGTGAGAAGGGTAAAAAATGTGGTTATTATGCAAGTAAAGAATACTGATTGTTATTTTGTAATTAAAAATTTTATTTTGCATTTAATTATTTTTGATAATTAATTTAATTATTTTTTTAATTAAATGTTTCATAGATTATGAGTACAAAGGAAAGCAAAATTCAGCAGATTTGTACTTGTTTATCCAATTTAACTAATGGAATCAGAGATGGTAAGTTTTAATTAATTTATTATTTCTTTTTTTATCAGTTATAACTTTCTCAGCACATTAGCAGTATTATAATTATGTATTATTATAAACCATTTTGCAATTTTCTAAAAGCAATTATCTCCTTGTCCATTTTTATTTTAATTTCTTTCCACTTTATTACATGTTACAAAATGTAAAAAAAAAAAAAAAAAAGACAAACAAAGATTAAGTGGGGGGCACATATTACTCCATGAAATTTAACTATTTCTATTTGAAATTGTAAGGTTTTGAACACATTTTCGGCCCTTTTCAATTTCAGCATGAGTAGTTCAAACTTTTATGATCTAAATGTAAAATAGACTAGTTATGAGTTATTTTTTCTTTTCTATCCACCTCTATATGATTTATTTTATTTCTTTATCATTTTATGATTCTGTTTGGATATATATAATTATTAAATTTGAGAAATTAAAAATTTGGAGCCATGGAAAATTTGAATTTTTACGAAGCCTTGAATTTTATGGAAGCCATGAATATTTTTTAGATGACCCTTTAATATATATATATATATATATTTGAATAGAATTAATGATTCAAACAAACTACAAATTGAGAAGTCAAGTTAAAATTATTTCTTACAAAAATTACAAATTGCTCTATCTTGAAGAAATTACATTTTTTTTTTTTCTGGTCTGGATGAACATTATTTTAAAAGTTTACATTTATCTGTTTAATTTTGAGTTGAGTTAAAACTCTTTAATCTAGATAAAGGTTTTTGTCTTTTCATTTCAAATATAAGTTTATAATACATTCTTTATTCAAAGCAAAGTATTTTTATATAAAAAAAAATATATTGCAATATGAGATACAGTTTTTATTGATCGAAGCAGCAATGGTATATTTTGTAAATGAGAATACTTAATGAATAAATATAAATTTATGAACATTTCCATTTGAGATTTTTTTTTTTTTTTTCGCTCTTAGGTGAGATTAAATTGGCTTTTTCATATATTGACAAAGTCATAAATATGAAAATAAGGAAAACATTGTTTTTTTAATGTAATTATAAAATTTCATTTATGCATACTTTTATCATATTTGTTATTTTGGAATTCTGTCATTAATAAAATGCTGTATCTTTACAATAAAAGTAATACTTTTTCTTGGACTAAATTTTCGTAAATCTTTCTTCTGAATTTTTTTAAAGAAATTATATAGGCTTTATATTTTTAAATTTTAAGAGGATTTAAAATTAAATCAAATCTTATTTTCCTGAATTTTCCTGCATGTAATGATTTTTTTATATATAATTTTTACTTCTTTTTACTTAGGAGAATCTACTGACATACGCAGAACACATAGCAATGTAAAGACTACTTTTACTGATGAACTTCGAGAAAATGTACATTCAACTTTCCAAAAAATTGAAGAATATCCTATTGTTAAGACCTTTGTTACAGAATTAATTCAACCATGTTTTGGAAATCAGTGTACAACTTGCAGTTATTTGAAATTTTTTCAATTATGTTTGGTTTTATTAAGACTTCTGAAAACAGCTCTTACAGAAGAAGAAATGCAATCAGGTTCTGAAAAAAATGATATATTGAACGCACCTGTACCTAAGGCCTTACTTAGTATATCACAGCAAACTATTTTGAAGAAAAGTTTGCAATTTGTTGTTGCCTTAGGTATTTTACCAAATTTGTTAAGAGGTATTGGTGTTCCTCTAAGCAAAAGGCTCAAACATGCTAAAATTTTAGAAAATTTTACTTCATCATGCTCTTTTTATCAGAAGCACATTCAGATAACTGTATGTTTAGAAACATTAATCACTTGTTTGGAATGTTCAGCAATGCAAAGTTCTATTTTATCATATCATGGATCAGATATCTTGGCTGCCTTTCTTCAGTTGTGTTATGCCCCTATAAAGAAAGTTGATATTTCTGAGGTAATTTTACTTTTTATTGTATTTCTGATTTGTATAATCTTTTCAAATATTAATTGAAGTTTAATTTAAACATGGCTCCTTAGGAAAAATTAGCTACTTAAAAGTGCAAAATGGAAGCAGTTAAATCATAGAATACAAATAGAAACAAGTACTTGAAAATAATTCTTAGTTAATTCATTTCAGTATAGTATGAGATTTATTGACTTATTGTGAGAAAATAAAAGATGCTTACAAAGAAAGTGGATAAACATGCAGTTCATCTAAAAATTCTTGATTCAATATGAAAAATTAGATAAGATGAATGAATGGTAGATATTAATTAGGAGCACTGTCAGTATTGATAGTTCTGGTTGTACCTTTTATTATAACACTTGAAAATTTCATAATCATCCACAATTTTATTTATATTGAAAGCTAAAAATTTTGTAAAGAACTGTATATAATTTCTTAACTTTGCATGGAAATATTGTCAGAATTTAATTCTATAGTTATTAATGATTTCCTTGAACTGTACTTTCTGTTTTCATTAAATATAGTTTCGATTTAATTATTTTGATATCAGCAACCTTTTTAATTCTTTTCTAAAATATTTATGTTTGAAAATAAAATGAATTTAGAACCCGTACAACAAATTTTTTATGGAAACATTTAAGGAAAATAGAATATTTAATATATTAAAACTTTACTGAAAAATAAGAGCAAATTATTAGACTATTAATATTTTAATGCATAAAATTTCAAAAATTCCAAATTTTAATTTATATATTCTATAACATAGATATGATAATCTTGTCATGAAAATTTCATAACATTTTAAGAAATAATTGACATAACGAGGCTTTTTACTTATAATTATAAATAGAGAAATAAGATTTATTATGTAAAGAAATATATAAAAATAACTAATTTATAAAAAATTTCATATTAATTTGTAATCTATATACATTTTTTTCCCTTAGGAATCATCAGCAAAGCCTGTACCAATTGGCATAGAAAGTATGTCTTTTAAAGTTATGATCAATTCTGTCGAAGGTATATATATATATATATATATATATTCATATACATAATTTAAATGTTTTTATTTTTAATTTTGGATTTAGAATGCAAATATTGTATTTTGTCTTCATAGATTCTTCACAGTACAGCGAAGCGCAGATGTTGAGTGTAATGTTGGCCCACCGTAATTATTTCATTCCTTATATGGAGAAATTTCTAAGACAAATTTCCCATTCTTTGTTGATGTGGGAGCTCTTAATATTTCAAGGATTTCCAATCAAATCAAATGTATGTTCAATTTTATAAGAATTTTTTAATGAATTCATAACTTTTGATAAAAATAGCTATATTGTTGTCTTCATTTTTTTTATTAAAAAATATTTTAGTCTTATAAATTGTTTCGAATTTCCTGCAAAATTAAATAGATCTTATTTTTTTGAATATAACAAGAACCTAAAATATACTAATTTTTAAATTACATCTTTTTAAAAAATGAAATTATTTAATTCATTATATAATGTTATGTGCTTATCAAGTATGTTATAATTCTTAATTAAAATATACTATGAAACTATCTAATTTTAGTTTATCTTTTTCATAATTAACCATTTATACATTAAAAAGAGACAAAATCAAGTTTGTTCATTTAATTGAAATATTTATTAATACATTTTTTTCTTTGAATTTTTTATTTTGCATGAGTACAAAATTTCAGTTTATTATGCATTATGATTATACTTTTAGCTTTTTCTTGTAGAGTTTTAAAAAGAAAATTTAGCTAAATTTTGCAATTATATTTTATTTTGCTTTTACAATTATAGGAATCTGATGTAGCTATTGTCAAACCACCAGTTTGGTTAAGTAAAATTTGCAACCAAATGCTTACAGACTTGATTCTTCAAAATCATGGGATTGCAGATTTGGTCCAAGTGGTATTGGATAAAGCTTATGGTACAAAAATTCTAATTGTTGTTAAAAATATTATACATTTACATATTTTTGATTTTGTCAAAATTTATGCTCAGTGTAAATTTTAAAGTAACATAATTTGAATTTAATAAATAGTATAAAAGAAATTTATGTTTTACATCATATTTAAACTGTGTCTTATTTCACATTTTTTACCTGTAGCATATTTACATTTGCTGAAAGAGATTTTGTTTTGATAGTTTTAAGTAGAATATGCAAGTAAAAAAAAGGTTATGTTTTGAAATATATTAAACACACACACAATATAATAAATTATATTTATATTAAAAAGTGCTATTTTACAAAATGAAAATTTCTTAGCTTTCTGATTGTTGTTCTTTTATAGATGCTGATGTTCAAACAGGGAAAGTAGATAAAGTAAGAATTGAGGCTGTTGCAAGTTTGATAACTTATAATCCATTGCGACATATATCACTTAATAACTACATACAAAGATTATGCAAACAAGTAAGCATTTTGGTGTATTTAATTCTCTAAAAATGTTTTTTATTTTTTTTTTTAGTTTTATTTTTCTTAAAAATTTATTTGATATTTTTGTATTGATTATATTTTATTTATTAAAAAAATTGCAAAATATTATTGTTTACCAAAGATTTTTTTGTGTGGAAACATTTTTTTTCCATAAATTTTTTATTTATTTATTTTATTATCATTTTTTTTTTTTTTTTTTTTTTTTACTGTATTGAAAATACAGTATGATGAAAATGTAAGTTCGTCATAACTTATTTATAAGTTTTACTTCATTAATAATTATGCTAATCTGCATTGTATTATATCTGAAATTTATACTTGTTTTAATTTATAATCACTATTTTATCAATAATTACTATCTTTGGACATTATTTATTTTTTAAGGGCTTATTTATATTTAAAGTATGATTACTAAATAAAAATATTATAAAGATTAATGTAATTTCTCATTTTATGTGCATCAAACTTCAACAAAATATTTTTAATATGTTACTTTTTAACATATCAACTTCATTATTAAGTAATTTTGGAGGTGTTTTGGCTTCATTAAAATTCCTATAGTTTTGCAAATTTTTAATAGTTCATCATCTTTATGTTTCCACGGTTTTAAATTTGTTTTTACAGCAAAAATGAAAATGATTGTTCTCTTTTTTTTTCTTTCTTAGTAGAATTATTCAAAGACTTCTGGTAGTTAGATATTTTCTCATTCTTGTATTGACAATTAGTTAATGTTTAATGGGGAGTAGGGGAATTAGATACTGTAAGGTATTTGGGTATCAGAATTCTTTTATATATTTTTCATCCCATTTATCTGAGAAAAAAGTTATTATTTTATTTTTTGTTGATGTGAAAGTTCTTTAGTAATTTTTAGAGTCTAGGATGATTATCAACCATTTACAAAATAAATGGTTGCTATTAAAGGTGAAGAAAATTTATTGCCCCTCTATATCTGAATCTCTCTAAAAAAATAGAATTTCACATCTTTTTCTTTGAATCCCCCAACATTTGAAGATTAATGTATTTTGCCTGCTACAAATCTCAGGCATAATATACTTAATTGCTAATTATGCATCTGTTAATTTGCTAGCAAATTATCCTGAAAACAAAAAATATTATTTTAAGAATCAGTGTTAAATATTAGAATAGTGTGACAATAATATTAAATTGGCAAAAGTAAATCTTACATACAGATTAGATATCACTTTGAATATATCTGACTTTTTTTTATGTATCAATGCTTGATTAACTATTGAGACATTAAGTACTTTGAAATATAGAAATGGTGTTTCTCTCTATAAACTCTATGTCCTAAATCCTAATTATGACTCTAAATTTTATAGTATATCACAAAAAATATTTTACTAAATTGTCTTATCAAAATATTTATTTATGGTTAGGGGGATATGAAATAATAATATCATAAAATTAATATCTGTAGTGAATTAATTATTGATATGAATTAATATGTAATGAACCTAAATTATATATCTCTCTTGGAATCAGGCAAAGCAGAGTCATTTATTTATTATTTCTGAAAAATTAGACTATTAAAGGTTGATTATTAGTGATGGCAAAACCATCATGTCAGATGAAAAAGATTAGATTAAGCTCTGCTTTTTATAGTATCATGAACTGTGATTTGAATTTAACAATATTTAAGATGCATGCAGTTGAACATTTGATTTATTTAATTTTTTTCTGTCAAAATTTAATGAAAGAATAAAGAAAAAGTAAAACATCGTTTAAGTATGATGTGATTGAAATTATCAAAATATGGATTTTTTTTGTGTGTGTGTATGTGTGTATATCATGATATAATAGAAAAAAATTTTAAGGATATAAATTTAACTTACCTTGATTTTAATTGGAATCCAAACTCAAATCTAAGAGCAATAAAAACTTTTTTTTTTTCAAAATAAAATTTGAGCATTGCTTTGTAAACTTCTGTGGAACAAAAGGAAAAAAAAAAAAAAAAAAAAAAAAAAACCCGGAGGACAATTATAATTATTGAATCTAAAATGCACATTGTTTCTAACAATGATTCTTAAGAATTATATATTTTTTTTTTTTTTTTGTGTTCTGTGATAAAAAATTAAGGGGAAAAACATTTTTATATGGTTATTTGAGAAGAGTTATTCTAATAAAATCAATGTAATTATCATGAAAGTTTATTCAATGATTTCACAGTTGATATTATGAAGATCATTTTATACTAAAATGATAATTAAATCTTATTTACAAATATACCTATATCATTATATGGTATAACCAAGGGAAGAAGTTTATCTTTAAGATTAAAATAATAATTTCTTTAAGCATTGAAATGTTTAAACATTATTCATAAATCATGGAATCATGAAAAATTCTTCCACTTTAAATTAAAATATATTTTCATCTTCTGATAATAACTGAAATTTATAATGCTTATGTATAACAATTCATTCTGCAACTTTCAAATGGGAAGTAGATAATACAAATCTAACCCAAATTATTGAAGTACTTAATTAAATGAACATATAAAAAGGTTATTTACAATCATTGCTTTTAAAAATAAAAATAATTTGATTTGAGTAGATTTAAAACTTTTACGATTATTGAGTTGTGTTCAATATTATTGAATCTATTTACTACTATAGTTGTACTTTGGAGTTTATTGTATTTTTTTTTATTGCTTTGGAGAGAGTCAATGTCATTTTTTTAATCTCAAATTAACAATTCATGCATAAATTTCTATAATAAAAATTATTATGGTCTGTGATGGTTATTTATTTTTGTACAATGTATAAAAAATAATACTCTTTACAGGTTTGGAAATCGTTTGATGGAAGATAGGAATAAATTTGAAATATTTTTCTCAGTAGGTGTGAAAATGGGCAGTTTATTTTAAGACTAGATGATATTTCAAATTTTTCTGTTGAAAATTGGAACAATTTTGTTTTAATTCTTAATATTTTCTGGGTACATTTCCTGCCACAAGAATTCTCTTAGAAGCCATTTGAGTTTTTTTTTTATATATTTAAAATCAAGCTATTTCATTGAATTTTAAGGTAAAAAAATTTCTTTAGGTGTTTCACTTGCTCCATCTAAAGGGCTCAATGATGGATGGATTACTCAAACATGTTGCATCTTGCATTATACTTCAGTTCTGTGAACGTGATATGAAATCTGCTGAACAATATTTTTTTGAAGAATTACTAAACCCTCTTATGGATTGTGTTCGCATTCCAGGTAAATAATTTTTAAGATTTGGTATATTTTTAAATATCTAGCAGCTTAAAAAAAATAAAAAAGGGAACTCAAACTTTTTGCCTAAAACATTCTAACATGATAATATTTTAGATTTGATTCACATTTTTTTTTATTGCTAAAAATTTCCTGTTAATTAAAAAAAATTTATTTAATATCATGATGGCATGCATGAACATACTGTAACTAAAACAATGAGAAGTGTTAATTTCAATTATTTTTAGAAATATATTGAAATTAGAAAAATAATTGTTAGAAATAAAATTGGTATTTATGGAAAACTTATTGTTTTTAAATTTGTTTAAAAGTGGTTTAAATTTTTTTTTTTGCAACAAAATGTTAACATTTTGATTACTTTTCAATTAAGAATGTAATTAAAATTTTGAAAATTTTTCCTTAATCAGCATCTGTTTCCCAAAAAGTAACTAATTACATACTTCATTGGGTAGCTAGTTGCACATTCTGTGGTTTTTCTTATGGAGTATTTTGAGTGATTTTCAAATATTGCAATTTCCAGACTGTATACTAACGTGCTAAATTTATCATGTTATAAAAAGCTTCATAACTTTGTAGTAATTTTTCCTATTTGTTTCTTAAAAAATACATATTATTATTTTTTTTAATTATAAATTTGTATTTTTACAGTTTTTGATTTTTTTTTTCTCTAATGCTATTTCAGCAAATTTGTCAAAAGATGTTCTTATTAGTGAAAATAAATTGACAACATCTATAGAAGATTTGCACCAAGCAAGTATTTATTTATATTTGATAATTAGATGTAGATATGCAGTTGGGAACCAATTGTCATTTTGAAGATTTCTTTGAAGTATTGAAAGTATATAATTTATTATTTAAAACTTATCTAACTTGTGTATTTGATGACTTATAATGCAATAATTAATTTTGTAATAATGCAGAATTGAAATTTTTCTCTTTAATATTTTACAAAAATAGTTGTAATTTAAAATGTTTACATTGGGGTTGTTTCCTAATTGCATAAATTGTCCAGTTTGTATGTTTTCTTTTGTTTTTTATGAAGAAAACTATTCATATATCTTGTCAATTATTACCTGCCTTAACAATTTTATTTGAAATCTAATATTTGCTATATTTTGTTTTCTTAGAATAAATAAAGAAATTATAAAATCATGTTGTAAAATAAAAACTTAAAAGTTCTGCCATTTAGAAACTAAGATATCGCTTTTGATAAGTCACAACTTTTTTGCTTGTTAGTATGAAGTAAAATTTATTTTTTAGGTAATTATCAATTTAAAAATTGAATTTTCTTACTATTAGCATTCTTGATAATGCTGTTAATTTTAAAGCTTTTAAAATTATATCATAGTATTTGCCAATGATTCTGTGAGAAATAAAGTATTATTATTATTTTTTTCTCTTCTTTACAGATTTTTGTTGTTTCTTCAAATCCTTTGAGTCAAAAATACACAAAGTTGCTTTTTCCATTTTTACATTGTCTGTGCGAGATGTATTTTTTCCTATTGAAAGGAAAATCCTATCTGAAGTAAGACATCATATTTTTGTTTGAAACAGACAAAAATTACTTAAATATAGACAAAATTACTTAATAGACAAAAATTACTTAAATACATATTTCATTTAAATTATTTTGAAACTGGTTCTTTTTAAATGTGTGTACACATACACTGATGCTTTCTCTTTCTTTCTATTTTAGATCAAAAGTGAAAGACTTGATCACAACTATCTTTAAAAATTCAAGTGATGAAGATGTTTTATCAGTATTTACAACTGTATCTTTCCTAAACAATAAAAATTGTGTTTTATATATTGCTAAAGTGAGTTTTGCCAATGGGGATGAAGGAGGAATAGTGGCTGTGCCAAAAGTTGAAGAAGAGTAAGTTTGAAGGATTTGATTATTTCCTTTAAATTTAATATTTATTTTGCATTTTTGGGTTTTTTTATAGAGAATTGTAGAAGTTTGATTATGTTTGTAATTATACATTAATTTCTTTTATGTAATAACTCAGTAATTCATCTGTAATGTATTAGAAATAAAGATAAAAGTTACAAATGAAATGCAGAAGTAAGAAGTAGAGTTTTCTAATACCATGAAAGATGCATATATTATTCTTTTAATTTAGATTTTGGTTAATTTATTTTGTCATTGGTAATTTTAGCTTTGCTGGTGAAACTATACGCTTCCATGCAATTTTAGAAATCCTGGGCGAATTACAAAACAAGAACCTTATCCGTTCTTATATTTTACATGTTTTAAAAGTAAGTATTTTTAATAGTTCTGAAAATTATTCAATTATGTCAAATATAGTATGAACATAATTGCTTGTTTCTGATACCAATATTGAATATAAAATATTTCAATTACCTTAATTTGTTAAAATTTTTCTAATAAGTGCAAAATTACAGTAGTTTAGTTAAGTCATTTTAATAATATTATCATCAAATATTGGAGACATTGGTTACTACTTAGAATATTTTTTGATTATTAAAAGGTGATGGAAATATATGAAAAATTATAGTTGTTTATATTTTTAAAAAATCTGCATAATATTTTTTGACATTTTAATATTTATATATTGGTAATGTCTGCAAAAATAGCTCAAATACTCAGAAGAACAAATAGTTGAAACTAGAGCTATATAAATCTGACATATAATTACTACTTTGGTAGTAGGTACTCACAAAGAAAATGCCTTTGAGTATTTTAATTGGATGTTTAATTAAAAATTAACCAAAACTTTATTTTTAAAACATATTACAAAAAAAAAAAAAAACATTTTTACATTACTTTAAAATAAACAAACAATTTTTTTTTCTGTAAATTTAATATCTGTGCAATTTTTTTTTCTAATTTTAATAAATTTTTGAATATATTTTATAGCAATATGTTTCATTGGTTTTTTTCTTGCATTTATACAGAAATGGGTTGTAATGATATTAAATAATTTTTTGTATGCATCTTATCATCAGTATAAATTAAGAATAAATTTTAATAGTAAAGTAAGGATAGATTTGGCTTAAAAATTGGGCTTAAAATAAGGATAAGCCCAATTTAAAACATTATCAGAATGTTTATTTTAATTTCAAACAAGATAATGTCTTAAAATTTTCTTCATAATTCTATACATACTTTTAAAAGGAGTTTTTAATTAAATGCTTTTTTTTATTCTTTTGATATAAAAGAAATGTTTTGAAGGAAAGCAAAGTTGAACATTGAAACAATGATGATGTTGAGATTTACGTTTATGATTTATTTTTGTTGTTTTCAACATGTTTTATTAATGAAACATGTCCTTATTGATACTAAATATTTCAGTAGAAACTTTCTTATATTTCAGGGCTTTATTAGACAATTAGTTCTTAATATTGTCTTTGTCTAACATTAGAATTGGTTTAAATATTTGAGAATAGTAATTTTGGGACCTTCTTGAAAATCTCTTTCTTTTATGGTTAGTATTTTTTATGCATTTTCATTGTTATTTAAAATGATTTCCCAAACTAGTAATTGTTAAGCTGAATCGAAAAGAAATTTTGTGTGATGTGATTGTTTTTATTATTTAAGCATTATATCTTTTACTATAATATAGATTCTATTTTTGTCTAATGTTTACTCATTTAATGATAGTCTTTTTTTTGTAAAGAAAATAACAACAAAGAAAAGTAAATTCTTTACAAAAAATGTTTAATTTATTTTAAATGTTAGATTCTATGTTAAATTATTTTATAGGAAGACAATTGTAAATATGCTAATACTCTTTTATTAATTTATCAGACTGTTAAAGACTTTTCACATTGTATTAGCATTATCTAAAAGTACAACTTTACCTGTAGTTACTCATCAATCAGTAACTTTTCAATACTCTTATTTTTAGCTTTTTTACTATTGTTCTAATCATTATTGCATTATGTAATTGTTAATCATCATTGTGATTTGATTAACATTTTGTTATTTGATATGTGTAAGAAATTATTGTTTCTGGTTTATTTATATTTCTGCATCTGTTTGTATAGTTATCTTTTTATACATGATTATGAAATAATCGAATTACTTTTCTAAAAAATTCTATGTGTAGCTTTTTTTTTTTTTTCTTTTTACCTCTAGGAATTTTGTGCTTTTCACTTGGAATCTGAGGAAGACCTCACAAATCCAGAAAGTTTAAAGACTGGTGTTGTATTTAATATTCTGCTTCAAGAATTATCAGAATGGAATATTGATATAGGCGAAGCCTTAATGACAAATATTTCAGAAGTTATTGATATATTGATGGTAAGATTAATTTTCATATATTATGTCAAAAAGTTAAAAAAAAAAATCATAAATACTTTTTCAAATCATTACTTTTTGACAGAAATTTATTAATTTTGAAATTAATTTATTTCCAGACCTTGTTATCAAATACTCTTACTAGCAATAAAGATTCTGCATTTTATGAAAAGATTGTTTGGGCTATTGTGATGATTTTAAGTTCCATTTTTGATAGTATTGACAAGGTTAGTATAATATTATGTTCTTAAATATGTTATCAATTGTAGTATTAAATTAAATTGATATATATAAGCTTTCTTTGATTTCTAGAGGTACAGGCATTGAATTCTTGAGCAATTTTTATTCTTCATGAGTTTTAGGAAATATTCCAATTTTTATCTATTATCAAAATTTCTTTGTAATCCATGATGAGTGCAATGCAGTGAATTGAAAAGGAAGGCAAAGAGCAAGTGTAAGAACGAAATATATATATATATTCTGAACTTATAATGATTTTGAAAATATATATTCTGAACTTATATATTTTCAAAAAGGAATCTGCTGACACAACATTTTTGCTTGATATATGTTAAAGAATGGAAAAATAAAGCCTGCACAGTTAGGAAATTAAAGTGAATGTAGAGCTTTATTGATTAAGAAATAATTATTTTTACAGTGTAGATAAATTGAAATTATTACATAAAAAATAAATCATAAATCAATAATAAAGGTGGAAATAAAATGTGAAAGAAGACGATCGGTGTTGCTCATTACGAAATGAAATCAATATCAACTGCAAAAAGACAAAATTGATTTCATTCTCTGATGAGTAATTAAATTCTCCTTGCTCCACTGTTTTCTATTTTTACTGTTTATGTTTTATTACTACAATATTTCTTGAATTACAACTTTTTGTTTATTAGTTTCATATGTGTTCATATCTTTTCTCCCTATTTTTTAAAAATATGTTTTTAGCAGTTTTTTTTCAGTTTAGTTTTAGTTTTTACTTTTATGTTTCTGTTTATTATTTTTCTGTTATATTTTTACTGGAATTTATATACACGTATCTGTATAATATAAGACTTTTTTGGATTATTAATTTAGATTTTGTTTATTTGACCTTTGCTAATATTGGAGTTTAGCACCTTTGCTTTAGTATTTTAAAATATTATCTAATGCAGAACTTTCCTTTCATTTAAATTAGATATGATTATTATTTGCATAATCTATTAGACTATCTAGATTTTTAAAAAATTTAGAATATATTTCCTTAAAATATCAATTTATTTATATAATCATGTTATATTTATGTATATTAATGCATATGTATATTATTAAATCCAAAGGATTTTTGAAAATTTTATATATGCCATCTTAGCATTTTTGTATTAATAATTGTCTTTATAATTTGATTGATTTTCATTATCAAAATTTTAATTCCTATGTGAAAAAAAGTTGCTTGAGTTTTTCAAGCTTTTCTTATACATTTAGTCACATTTTGAATTAAAATGGTATTATTCTTTTTAGCTTACTTCTTCTGATTGGACTTCTTTAAAGAAATGTCTTCCGATCTTTGAAAAGCTTCAGAAATCTGATATTGATTATAATTTAAAAGAAATTGCTTTTACAATTATGGCACTTATTTCAACTCATGGTATTGCTGGTAAAAATGATTTAGATTACATGAAAGAATTCCAAAAGTGCTCTATAAGTCCTTCTGCAAATGCAGAAATGCCTGAACTAGACAAATCATCTCCAAACAATAGAGCCTCTACCTATAGATTATGTATAAAAGATATAAGAAGCGATTTAGTGCATATAAAAGGACATGGACTTATTTCTTTAGTGAATTTGCTTAAAGAAAGAGACGATGAGACTGTTCAAAATAAGAAAGAATTATTAGAAACATTGATGGTAAGGAGATTTTTTTCCCCTCCAATTATTATTTTGGATTTTTATCTTACTTGCTTATTGAAAATATGACACATGTTTTGCCTTTGTATTCTAATTAAAAATTTATCGTTCTTAAATTAGTGTTTTATTCTTACATTACTTCTTTTATCAATGATTTTTTCTTCATTATTTATCTTTTTATTTTATAAAATTAGTTAATAATTATAATAAAATTAGTTTTATAAATTTAGAATAATCTTTTTTTTTTGTCTTTTTATTACATACATGAATTGAGACGGAATGATAAAGAAATTAGATTGATAAATTTAGAATCATCAGTCTCATTTTTTTAATCTTTTTGTTACACAGATGAACTGGGAAGGCTTAAGTATAGAATCTGATTTTGTTCTTGAATAATAAAAAAAGTACTTTTTATTATAATTAAATAATCTTAAATAAAATTACTTTTTCAATTAGAAAAAAAACTTTGTTACAAATCTCTCATTAATTATCAACATTTCTTTACAAAAAAAACAAACCATTTGTTAGATAATGAGAATCTGCAAGTAACACAGTTATACAAAAAGAAAGTTTTAAGTTACTGATTTGATAAGTGCCAACTGAAATAGAAATGAGAATTAATCAGAAGAATTTTTCTCATGGGAATTTGATTTGTGAAAGAACTGGAAATAGTAAGAAAATGGTTAATGTACTTTTTGCAAGTTTTAACATATTGTCTTGATTGCAAGTCTGGACAATCAAACACGTATATAGACATGCACACAGACAGACAAAATTTATGTAGATCTATCAGTGTTGCAAATGTTGTAACAGTGATGAATATCAATAATAGCAAAATAGAGGAAGTGTTTAAATCAATTTTAGCTCAAATAAGTTATTTCATTTCTTTCTATTAACCTTTAAATTATAGGTAAAACAAACTTTAAACATATTCATTTTGAATGAAAATTCTATGGGAGAAGCAAGGAAGTGTTTTTGCCCATAATGCAATTAATTAAAATATAAAGCCTGTATCTTCATTTATAAAAACATTCATACGTAGATTAATGCAATAGAATGAGATGTAAAACTATTTTCTGGATTATTGAAAGACAAGCATATTAATCTAACAAGAGAATTAAAGTCTTAATGGATTATAGTTTTCCATCATCAATGAGGAAGAGGTTAATGCTTGTAAATTTTATTTTGTGGATGTTAAAAATAAAAATCATTATAATTCTGAGATATCTTTAACCATTATATCTAGCAGTTTGTAAAGTTTATAGATTATTATTTTTTTGATTATCATATAAAAAATGTCTTCCCTGGATTAATGTTATATTACATGTTTAAGAATAACATGGCTATTTAAATCTTCCAGAAATGCTTGGAAGATGAGGATTCTTATGTCTTTTTACCAACCATACAAGCATTATCAGAGCTTGCTTTAATAGATTCTGAGCTTGTGGTCCCATTTATCATAAATAAGTATCAAACATGTGAAGAAAAGGCTATTGTTTTAAAACTTGGTGAAGTTCTGCTGAAAATATGCAATGCTCTTGGTGAGTTTTAATTTATTGAAATTTTTATAACATGAAGTTTTTAACAGAAAATTCCATTTCTAAGGAATCTTTATTAAGCTCTTGGAATGAAATATGATTGCATCATATATATTTGATTTCTTTAAATAGTTATCCTCTGTATTATATCTTTTTGCTTAGTGCTGTATATCTAAAACACAGGAGCTAATCAATTATAGTGTACCACAGTCATGATAAAACTACTAATCTTTCTTACTAATGAAACGAAATTTAAATTTGTTGCCCGCCCTGAAGTTTAAAAGAAAAATGTATTGATCGCCTGCCATATTTCTTTTTTGTTATAAATTCGTTGGAAATAACATAAAATAATTACATATTGATATTTTTTCTTCATGTAGTGCATGAAATAAATAAAGATTGAATTATATTTAGTTTGCATACTAATAAACAAGTTAAAATATAAAACTGAGTAAATTTTTAAAAATTTAAAGTAAATATAATAACATGTACCATGTAATGTTATGCGCTAACTCTAAAAATGTATTAACTAATTACTTTTTATAAGAATATATATGGTAGTAAGATATCTTCTATTGAATTTTTTGATACATTTTTTTTTCATTTGAAAGTATTTATAGTAGCATAAAATATTTATTTTATAAATTTCTGTAAATTTACTTTTTTTTTCTGTAAAGCTAAATATTATTGTGCTAAGAAAGTGTCATTTATTAAAAATGATAAAACTTCATTTTAAAAATATTTGTTATTCATTTTCATTACACTAGTAGGCTGTTTTGAGACTTATTTGAGAATTTATAATTTTAGCACAAGTTGTTAAAAGTATTAGTACACTTATACTGGATGTCATTTTATTTGTGACTTATTCATTAATTTCTAAATTGTTAGGCTTAAGATATTACCGATTTGAGAAATTCTTCAAATAATGTAAACAATGTATTATATTTAATATGAATTGAGTGCTTAAATGTACTGCTGAAAAAAAATTATTAAGTCTAAATTTTTATACAAATTTTTTGGCCCTGTTAGTTAAATTTAAGAGTATATCTTTAACTTTTTTGTCTAAAATGTTAGTTGCAGAAGAGATTGACATCCTAAGGTAATATGAAGTATTAATTTCATTATTTTAAGACAATCAATGATTGCTTTCAGGAACCCCATGCATTGATTAGCTGATCTTTGAGGTAGCTGATTAGAGTCTAAAATAGTATATTATATACATTACTTGAGTAGTTTTATTTACAAAAGAATTTTGTGTGTGTTTATTTAAAATGTTGAGTCCAGAATATTTTATTTTAAATGTGATTAATAGAACTGGCTGGCTATGTAAAAGTTTAGGTCCCTGAAATCAATGTATTGTTCTGCTGTCCTCTTACTGACTTGAACAGCATAAAATATAATTCTTTGTATCATTAGCATATTTTCCCAATTTGTGAGTATATGTATACCTCTAACAGATTAGAAAGTAATTGTTGTGTCATGATTAAAGTGGACACCTTATGTATATCTATATATATTCCTGAAGAATGTATTTTAAAATATATTTCAAGTTACTATGCATTTTTCTTTTTATATGTTTTTATAAATATTTATTTATATACTCATAATGCATCAGTGAATGCTATTTCAGTCGAGTATTTTAATTTTGCATTGCTTTTGAATATAACATTGATAAAACAATGTTAGTATGAAACGATAATTTATTTTATTTACATCTAGGAGACTCTTCCTTATTTCTTTATAAAGATATGTTACTTCATACATTTTTGATTGGAACAAAGAAAGATGACCCTCAGATTCGTGCATCTAGTCTTTCAAATTTGGGACAAGTCTGTATGTGCCTGAAATTCCAAATTACAGGTCACTGGGTTCAAGAGGTAAAAATTAATCTGAATTGGAAACTTTTTTTTTTTTTTTTTAAGAAATGCTATTGTGGTTTTCAAATTATAGCTCTATTAGTTTTAAACCTTATTAGCTAATTAATTGATAACCCATCGAATCCATTTCTTTTTTGCCTTTATTTTTTGATGAATGTCAATTAAAGTCAAACTCTTCAATCAAATTCAGCACATGATATACTGATTTAATTAAACTGCAAGGCTTATAATGTTTTAAAAGTCTTTTATAAAACTACTTTTTGTTGAAATTTGCTTAAAATATTTATGAATATTTTTCTGTTTAACAAATCTTTTTTTCTAGATACTGAACTGTGTATTATCCTACCTAAATACTGATCCAGATTTGGAAGTGCGTCGTTGTGCTGTAATGGTAGTTTATCTTTTATTAAAAGGTGTTGATAAAGATATGCTTAAGGTGAGTTATATGTCTTTGAATTCAATAAGTAATGCTTAAAAAACAGGGCAATAAAACATGTAATATTAAAATATTCTGAACTAATTGTATAGCATTTGCTGTATCTTTTAGATCGCAAAATATATTGCTATTGGTTTATCTGGTATCACAAATTTTGCATTAAAATATGATTTGCAAAGGAACTAAAGCGAATTTGTTTTAATTCATCATTTTTTTTTTTTGTTACAACTTTTATTGGAAAAAATTCTTTCATTCTTATGGATTTATGAACACCAAAAACAAATATTCTGAATATTTTTCTTTTTCTTTAGGTATTAGAAAATGAAGTAAAAACTATCTATACAAGATTAAGAATTCTGTATGATGGAGAAACTGATGATGTAACACGTCTGCATTCCCAGCTTGCTTTGGAAGAAATAAATGAAATAATGAAGAAGCTGCTGACACCTAAAATAGAAATAATAAAAGAAATTCGTATTTTGCGATGAACTTTTACTGTTTTAATATTATGTATATTAAATTTAATATTTATTTTTTTAAAAAAAATAAAATTTGTAAAACTTTATATATTTTCTTTTATTATCCCTTGCTTATTTGTGTAAATATTAGTTTTAATGCTATCCAAATGTTTTATGGGTAGCCAGCTATTCTACTGATGATATGCATAAATATGTGTACTGCTAATTTGAAATTAGTATAGATAAATCTAGGTTTCAAAATTTTCTGGCTTTTTTTTTCTATCCTTTGTTATATTTGCACTTTACAAAATGTACCGAATGATGAATCCTGAATTACAATCATAATGTAAAAAATATCTATTATATCACTATTTGCCTTTGTTAACTAACTGTTCTTTGAGAATACTGGGTATATTTAATTTCAATTAAATTTCATGTTCATCATTCCATTAATGAACTATTTTTAAATTGTCATAAACATTAAAATCATGTTATTTTAATAGTCTTGCACTTGTTCTGCTAATTGTATGCAGATTGCATTAGAATGGTACATGACTCTAATGGAGCCAAGTTCCATAATAACTATTAAAAATGTAGCTGTCTAATTGACTTTAGCAATATTGTGATGTCCCTATCTCAGCAACTTTTTAGGCCTCTATCAATAGGAGGTGTCATCATTGACATTGTCCCCCCCCCCAACATTGTCCTCCATGGATGTTGAGTCCCATGGTTGTTGTTTTCTATTTGTTGTGGGTTGTTTTTTTTTTTCTGTTTAAACTTTATAATCCATTTCAGTATCTATCAGTCTCTTTCCGTCAGTTTCTTCTTCAATCCACTATTTTGATTTGTGTGCTTGTCTTACTGCAATGTATGTTGTCAAGACTTTGGACCCGTACCTCTAGAAGCGACTATAAGCTGAGTTATTTCTCCAGGTAGTCAGGCTCCTACAATTTAGTATCTTCGAAAGTCTGTGAGGCCTGCCATTTTGCTCTTTTGACAAATCAAAAAAAAAAAAACATTCTATTTTTTAAAAAATTGATAGCTAGGATTATATTTTTTTTACTTACAAAGCACATCCTTAAATGTCCCTTTTATTCACGGGTGTTTGTTATTTTGATAACCACCTGTAGATGAGCGTAAGCAAAATATTTTATTTATTGACTACTTTTTGCAATAACTTATAAGGGCCGTATATAAATTTAATTTTTATAACTTTTTATTATCTTTCACTACAGAAGTCAAAGTATTTTCATACATTTAGGTACTTTATTTATGAAACTTTGTAACTGGAAATATTATTTATTAAATAAATAAACACTTGATCCACTTTTTTGGAATTCCTGGATATAATAAATATTCTTATAAAACTATATCTTTCAAACTGATCTGAAGCAGAAAAATATGTGATGAATAAACAGCTGGCTTTACAATAAAAATTGAAAACCGTTATAATTAATTAACAATTTAAGTTATATATTAATATTTTGAGCCATGTTCTTTGATCTGCATTCCATGCTTCCAGCACACACACCTACATTCTATTTACATGTCTTTATATAATAAAATCTTTTGCAATCAAAAAAAGAAAGAAACCACTAAATTGCCAGCAAAGCATGAAAGAAAATTGATTTACATTTATCAATGAATGAAATGCACCACGCCTTTTAAATACTCATAAAAAGAAGTGGAGCATTTGTATCTATTTATGAGTAGTAAGCAATGACAAAAGAATGATATATATTGATAAATGATAAAATAAAGTGCAACAGGAAAAAAAAATTCTGTCAGTGAGATTTTAGTTTTAACAATAAAATTAATATCAATTCCAAATAATAAAATATCTATATAATTTTATTTCTTTTGCTCATATAACAAATTTTCTAATTTGGCATTTTGAGTGCAGTGTCAGGATGGCTTTAGAAAAAATTTTCAGCGCTTATAAATGTTTAAACTTTTAAAAAACGTTTTCTTGTTTACCCCCCCCCCCAAACTTCTATAATTATATTTTGTGATTTATAAAAATTACAATCGTTTGTAGCTTTAAAAAGGCTTTTAAATTGTCAAATATATATATATATATATATATATATATATATATATTATTATCGACGTTTAGAGAATATCTAAATCTTATATTTCTAATAAAAGTGTTTAAATATGTAGACAATTTCTTATAAACATTTTGGCAAAATCTTTTAGTTTGCATAAATGCCTTTGAAATGGTAATTTTAGTTTTGATACATGATAACCAACAACAGAATAAGAGCTGGGTGGTTTCCCCCCACTCTCACCCCATGCACTTCCAATAAAACTATGATATTTTCCGCAAGATCTAGACAGAAAAGGAAACGTAATTAGCAATTTTTTTTGCATTATTCACCTACTTGTATAATTTAAAAATTTGGAGAAAATAATACTGCCTCTAATATTACTCTTGTTATCTGATCATGATTGTAAACTAAGTACTGGTTAAAATAACTTTATACTGCTTACATGAGTGACATAAATTTAACTAGCTCATAATTGGCTTCCTTTACCATTATAAAATAATTTAATATAATTACCCAGCTTATTTTCTCACTTTAGGTTTTTTGGAAGTAACTTTAATTCATTAATATGGGTTACTTTAAAATCTTGCAAAATGTATAAAGATAATTATGGAATCAGTTTTATTAAATGGGCTTTTAATTCTCTAATCAAGCTGGATTAATTTTTTTTTTCACAAATAAGTTCTAAAGTAGAAAATTTACATTAATATTTTTAAACCCTCAAAATTTTATATATTTTTATGTGAAAAAATATGGTTTACCCAGTTTAAAATCTTATTTTTCTGTTTAAAATAATTACCTATTTGAAAAATTGATTACAGCTAAAATTTGTAATTGTTATAACAGAGCAATACCTTTTTGTAATGTGATTTAAACACATAACAAAATATGCTTCAGTGTAAAAAAAAAAAAAAAAAAGTCAAGTAGAGTATTATTAATTTGCAGACAAAAAAGAAAGGATTTTTCCTATTCCATGAATAGTAATATTTATTTGGAAAAGAAAATTAAAAATATTCCATCACATGAATAAATATACTAATATTACAATTGGATATATATATATAAAATAAATTTGATAAATGCAACTTGCATAGAGCATTAATATCATCACATATATATTAATCCATTTTTTAAGAGCTGATAATTCATTTTTTTTTTTTTTTACAAAATAAATAACCTAACAATACAAATTATAATATTTTTGTTGTCTTTCTACAAATATAATAATGAAATTTTTTAAAATCACATAAATATAATGCTTCAAATTATGTGCTTTTTCTTTTAAGCATGAGGCCGATGAAATTTTTTATACAAATGAATACATTTTTTGAACAATTAAATAATTAACAATGAAAAAAACAATTATAAAATTAGTTAGTAATTATATAACATTTAAAAAAATGTTCCTTGAAGAAATAATCAACAAATGGAAATAAATAAATAGGTCCATATAAGAATTTTTAAGAACTCCTAATTATTTACAACATTATCAATAATAAAACTTTTTTTAAATGTAGATCATTATATGAAAAGTAATTGACATTACTTTTATTCACAGTTTTTTATAGAGTATTTGCATAATGGATGAGGTAGGGAATTAAGATAATTTGGAAAAAAATTCTAACAAACAGCTAAGTCGTTATAAAACTATGAGTAAAGAAAAATGCTCAAAATTTGTAGTTAAGGCATACAATAAAAAATAATACCCTAACACAGCAATGAATGAAACATTTAAATAAAAAATTAAACAACAAAGCTTGGAAATTAGAAAAAAGGTTATATTATTGCTTGCATCTACATGTTTTGATTTACATGAGAACATGTTAAAGGGAGAAAAATTTGTTTACCACACATGATAATGCTGATACAAAATTATAATAACAATAAAATTTTAAAAAAGTTAATCCTAAAGTAATATATCTTTGATACAAATTCAGTTTCTACACTAAAAATTTTTTTTTTTAGCAAAATAAATAAATCTATATATTAAAGCTGTTAATAATAGTTTTCAAACATATTGGATTCTATAAGGCTACTTAATTTCCTCATTGGATCTAGTCTAGTTTTTATACACAGAATATGCATATTCTGCCAGTTATATTTCATTGCAGAGTATTTTGCTGTTAAGATATGATTTGAAACTTCTCATTGAACAATATGTGGAAATAGTGAGTAAATATTATTGTATTCTTTAGATAGTAGAGAATTAATGAAAATAAATATCAAATAATAATACATGATAAGTTTGGAAATGAAATTTTTAAAATATATACGACATTCGAGAAAATCTAACAAGAATTTCAAATCCATTATTTGTGTGTCATTAAAAAAAGTATTGCTTAAATTTGCTGAACAGAGTTAACAAGAATCCCACTCTAACTATGCTTATTCCACAATTTTTAAAAAAGTTTATTTTACATCAAGAATTGCATATTGAGCAGGATAGCACTTATGGTTTTAAAAGCTATCAAATTCATCTAAGTATTACATATTTCGGTATAAAGATATTTATCTTTAGATAAGAAAAATTACTTTTTGTAAACTTTAAAAAAAATTTAAAAGTCATCATAAACAGTACAATAACATTTAATGGAAGAGTACAGTAACAAACAATACAGTACAAAAACACATTATTGCCATACTGTGGGTGAAGGCAAATTCTCACTATTAGTAAACCCTGACTTGGTAAAAACATTATTATAAAATAATAGAAGGTAAACCATGGAGAGGTAATAATATCAAGAACCAACAAAGCATCTCCATAAAATTTTATAAGTATTAATTAATTAAATACAAAGGAATATCTAATTAAATATTTGCCCTTTAAGGAATTAATAACACAGAGTATAACGGTTAGCTTATATTAATATACTATCTAGAGAATCATCTTCCAATACAATGAAGATTAAATTCATAATAGTAAGATAAATAACAGAGCCATACCCTACATTACATTGATGTAACTACAGTATTATTCATGCTTGCATAGTAAATTAAGATCTAATAATTTATTAGAAATTTTTAAGTAAACATAAAGATGTTTGTATAACATTGTTTCAATACTAGATTTTAACAATCCATTTCAATATTTTGTTCAGTGAATAGTATGGTCTAAAGAATCAAGCAACGTTACACAAGAAGTTACTAAAAATAATGAAAAAAATTTATTATGGAGCAAGTTATTTTATTTTGATTGTTCTTGATCAAATATGAAATTCAAATACAGAATTAAAACTTTTTTCAGTAATTGCAGATTGCCAAATATCTAATATGAATCAGTGCCATAGAACAGCAATTGAAAATGTATAATTTATTTATTATTTTGAATAATAATTCCCTAAAAATTGACGATTAAAGTTTATACCAAAAAAAGAATTTATTTGAATCATTACTTGTCAAATAAATGTAAACCTGATTGAGAAAATTTAATATAGTTGAATGATGTTTTTAATGAATGCATTTATAAACAAAAGGCAAACTAATCTTAATGAAAAGTTTTGGAATAAATCCTAACTTTCACTTTCATGATGTACCTAACGTTTCTCCTTTATGCAGCACTTTTTTTGAAAATAAATTCATAAAAAAAAACTAATTCTACAAATTTTAAAAATTTTTAAAACATATAATATTGATTTTGATGCTTAGTACATAAGAAACTTACAACCCATCTCAATACATTTCACAAAAATATTTCTTAAATCATAATTTACTTTTGTTATTGTAAGGAGACATATGAATAAATTAATGAACACATCACAATGAAATGACTTTTATTATCTAATAGATATGTTACTGTGAAAAATTGGTGAAATTCAGCAAATTGATGTTGACATTCTCCATTGATTACCAACATTCACTAGTTGCCATTCAGCAATCATCAAACAATAGTACAATCAGAGATTACTGGCATTCTCTAATCTCTGTGTTTCATAGTACAACTGATACTTCTCAATCAGAGGGAGAGTTAAGAAATGAGTACAAGCACATAATAGAATTTCATTTACTATGATTCAAAAACCTCTGTACTGAATGCATTCAGGTATATAGATTTTTAAAGGAAAGTCATTGAAATTCAATTATTTGGATACATTGACTACATCTCTCAACTCACTCTGTAAGTAGAGATGTACACAGATAATTGTGAAGTGTGATTAGAATTTGTTCTTTAAAATAATTTCATTACTTCCATAAGCATGAAACTCCTATGATATCTTCTGAGTGTCACAATCTGTGAAGATTATTATTATTATTACTATACAAATAAAAAAAATCCCTGTGCTAATATGGGGAAAATTGTAGATTTCGAGGAAAATTAAAAAAAAAAAAGCTATAATGTAATTTTTTTTTTAATTTTAAAATCAGGGGGGAAAAAACCTATGCCCCAGTAATGAAGTTTACATTCATATAATGAAAAATCTTTAGAATTTATCTTTAAACAAATAGGAAAAAAATTAATGCAAATTAACACAATCACTTATATATTAAACTTGAAAACATTTAAAATACTCATAGCAAGAAAAATAAACATGCTATAATTATTATGAAATATTAAAAATGCAATTTTAGAGTGATGAGTTCAAAAGGAACTACCAACAATTCTTGTGATTAAATTTCAGTCTACAAATTGCTGCATTTTTAATAACACATGCTATCGTCATATATTTAAATAAAAAACAATGAACTCGTCCTTTATGTAATAATGTCATTGAAATGCAAAGCAAATAATGGAAGTATTTATATACAAATATATTCAAATGAAGTCCTGTTATTGCAAATGTTTTCTCTCAAAAAGTTTGTTTTTGCACTCATAAATCACTTTTTCCCCTGCAGTAATAGGGTAGAGAATCACAGTCAGTCATTAAATGTGCTGCTTACTTTTCAACTTTACCTTGAAAGATAAAAGTTAAATGAGAACAAAAATGCCAAATGAATAAGAACTTGTCATATTTGGATACATCAAGAATCAATTTTCACAAGTGCCCCTGAAAAGAAAATGCCCGGTCATTGTTTTAAATACTACTACAAAAGTTTCAGCAATGGAAATGGAAATTTTACATATGAAACTGCAGTCTGATTTTTATGGCTTCTGGTTTGCAGTAAAACTGTAAAACCTACAAAAAGAAAAGAATAAATTAGCTAAACATATACTAGTACTTTTATTTCAGTTATTGTTATTGCAACAATTTAAGACAGCACATTAAAATACATTTTCTTTATTATTATATAAATTTTAAAAAGCTATCTAGGTTTTAAAAAATTTAAATTAAAAAATGAGTTTTTTAAAAATTATTATTAATGCATAAATATTGCACTCAAGATATTCAAAATTTAGTTTTGACAAAAAGAAAATTCTTAACTGTAATTAACAGTAGGATCACTTAACAAATGATTTACAAAAATTTTGACAATGCTACATAGTCTAGTGATATATGAAAATTTATCACAAAATATTTTAAAACACATAAAATTGGATATTAAAGTAACTAAGACTTTAAAATAGGGAAATCCAAACTTTTAAACTTCATGACCCAATTTTTAGAAATTGTATTTATAGCAATCCACTTTATCTTTATCGCAAAGAATTTTTTCATATAAACAGCACACATTCTTTCTGAAATAAGTGTTATGACACAGAAGAATTTTCTGAAGCAAAAACATAAACATTTACATAAATGACAATGAACAATTTTGAAATTAACGTGTATATAAACAAAACTAAATATCCACAATAAAAAAAGAATTTCTGATTAGGTGAGCAAAATTAGAGGTATTGCTTGAAAACACTGACGAAGCTGCAGACTGGAATAATGACAATATAATGAATGTATCGTGTAAAAGGTTGGTTCATTATATATTACCCACACATAAAAAGGACAATAGTTTTGCAATTTTATTCCTTGTCATTTGGCTGGAATGGCTTATTTGCATATTGTGCTATTTCTTTTTCTTGTTGCTATTCTATAATTTCATGAAGATCTTTAGCTCACACCACAATTTTACAATTTGTGTAAAAATATACATATATTCAAGATCTTGTTGAGATCTGACAAAAATAAACACATGACTCATAATTTGCGAATCCATTTTAAAATATATAATTGATTAAAATAAATCTTAAATGCATCAAAATATAGCACAAAGGGATCATACGGGAATCAATGGTGTAGAAATGGAAACAGAAGAGTATTTAATTGAGTCAGGCTAGTTACAGATAATGCTATGTAAACAAAGTATATTTTTTACAGGAGATTCTGAAATAAGGTGTTAAAATATATTACTTTGCTCTTATTGCCATTTATTCCTTCCTATACTACTAAATATTATGCTAATATGCAATATAAAAGAAATGAATTATATACTAAAATATTTTAGAACCACATATTTTTAAAAACTTTTACCTCCCTCCCTATATATAACTTATAACAGAATTTTGATTATAATAGAAATTTAAAGCCTACACATATTCAAGAATTTTTAAATTTTAATATTTCAGATACAATTCATTAACTATTGCAACTAAACTGCTTCAAGGTTGGGAATATTATTTCTTTTTGTTTTTCTCTTAAATTATTTCTTTTTTTTTTTCTTTCTTCTAAAAAAAATCAAAGCCTGAACTTATCTTTAATAGAATACAAATAAAATTTTTGTAACCCCCCCCCACCCAAAAAAAAAAAATTAGAATCTTTATTTCATATACATCAAACAACTTATAATGTTTAAAATGGCTTATAAAGCAAATTTTAATATGATTTTTTAAATTGTTAATAGTAAAGTAAAATTGCATACATGTCAACATCAACGATATGTCACAGATATTTTTTTTATGAAATCTGTAAAATCTTAGATGATATTAGTTTTAGTAATGGATATTAAATAGCTATTTATTTAAAAAGTAGAGGAATTTAAATAAACATGTTTTTTTTTTTTTTGGCAATTTATTACACTGCAATTGAATATTTTCTTTTTCTAAGTCTATCTATCAATATATATAATAATTTTTTTCTCTTCAAATTTCAATATTGATAGAACATGGACATGGAATCTTATAAAAACAGGATGGAAATATATGATGAACAACTATGAAAATATGTTTCAAAATTAAAGTTCAAAAATAAATTATCCACAGTAAGAACAAGTTTCAACAGATTAGGGGCATTTTCTTATAACCAATAGTTTCAATATATAAATAAAGGTTTTTAAGTTTCAATATATAATTAGATAATTCTTAGATTTAATTCTATGTCCTTCCCCCCCCCCCGGAAATCGTCAGAATTTTTCATGTCTGATTTATTTATTTTTTTGTCTGGGAAAATTTAAAATCAAAGGTTGAAAGTAAAAAGTGAGCCTTGAATACTACAAGAATAGGAAGAATTATAAAGTAACGATGGAGAGAGTGGCAGTAGGAGCTAAATGCATATTCATAAAAAAAAAAGGTACTTGAATGACATTTTCTGAATTTAGGTGGTATATGAAAATAAAATACAATACTATTTATTTGTGCAATGATAATTTTTTCTTACAAAACTGCCTCTTTTAAAATCATTTCTTTTCAATTAACAAATTTGTAGTTAAATAATTAATAGTGATCATAAGAAACATGATTATGAATGATGTAAATTCAGCTATTTATAGATTGTAGATTATTTGCATTATGAAATTATGAGTTGCATTTATTAACAAATGTGAAAATTGTAAATGCTGATAATTTTCGTTTTGAAAGAATTACCAATTAAGTACAGATGATTAAAATATTCCATCATTATTTCTCTATCTTTTCCACTGCGGATGTAAAAATGTTAAATTATTGGAAGAAAAATTTTGTTTCCTTAAGAAAGGGGAAAGAGAATATGAATGCATATTCTACATAACTCCCTCAATTAATTTATATTTATTTTCTTTACCTTCAATGATAGATTCATAGATTGATAATTAAGTCTATAAACATTAAAAAAAATTAGTTACAGAGGAAACTCATTAAGTTAAAAATGCCTTTTAGCAATTTAATGATATTTTTTTTAGGAAATTATTAATGTAATAAAAAATATTTATAATATAACCTCTCTCTCTCTCTTTCTCACACACACACACAAAAAAAAAACCTCCTTTTACTAACCCTTAACTTTACATCGTTGACATCTAATAAATGTGCCTGTATTTGTAATAATAAAGGCAATTAAATTTTATTTCTATAATGCATTTGAAAATTCTGTTTAGTTCACAGAAACAATAAAAATATTAAAAACACAATTCAAATAATTTGCCACTAAGATTAAAACAATCTTCCTCACATCATTCCATTCGACTACAGTAGTTCTCTTCCAATCTTTTAAACATGAATGAATGAATTTCTGAATCAGAAATAGAAAATAATAATAACAATATGCTTGCTATGATGATAAGTTTTCAGTACAAACATTTAGTACAAATCCATATATAAGCAAACAATTTAATCACTCTCTTTTAGTTATCTGATTTGCTATACTTTGAGAAGTGTTCGAAAAATCCTCTATTATTTGATTATTCACTTGGAAGAATAAATATATTTTCCTATAAAGAAAATATCTGCTTATAATTATTGTATGTGTTATGATAGGTAATTGAATCAATACATTAAAACAGGCCTTTTTTAGAGAACCAAAGAGAAATTTCTAAAGTACAATAAAAAAAGGCATTTGCAAAGCTGCATTAAAAAAGTGCTAAAATTTAAAAATGTCAAAATTTTCCAGTAAGTAAATTAAAAGCTCCCACCCCTTAAAAAGCATCTCATATTCTGAGATGGGTGTGACTGGAGCATAATTATTCAAAGTAGTTCTTTATATTATGAGTAAATCAGTAGTTAGAAAACAGCAAATTCAAAGAGGAGACTTTTAAAAATGATATACAGATTCTTAACAGCAATGGCTTATTTAATGATCTTTGTACTTTTTATGCCAAACATACATCTATATGATAATACATGTTTTACATTTGCAGTTTGCATTCCCCCCCCCTTTTTTCTTTCTCCTCCCCCCTTTTTTTCAAGCTGCTGATTGTAATGAGTTCATTGATCACAGACGATTTTAACAAACCTCAAAGCAAGAATTTAAAAACTAAGATGTTCTTTGGAGAAAAAAATAAATACAATAGATTCTTATACAAATACTCTAAGTCAGTAAATTTCAGTAGTCATATCATCTCGAAGATGCTATCTTCCTTCAGAAAAATCTATCTTCTAGTTAAATCCAGAATAGTCTCTCATATTATTCTGGATTTAGTGCAGTCATAACTTTGACACTGAAAACAAGCAGTGCTATTTAGCTAACAGAAGGCCTCATAACAAAATTTTTACTTTCAAACAAAGCTATTATTTTCTCTTACACCAATTAGATGACAGAAGATTTCAAAACATCTCTCTGCTTATCTTCAAGAATAAACTATTACTGAAGTCCAAATTCCTGAGACCACAAAGGAGCTTTTCATAGTTCTGTTGAAAGATGATAGCTAAACAAGCATAATAGATTTATCTGCTAAACGTCTATCTAAGCAATCTAAAATTTTTGCCTCAGATAGTAACCTAATTCTGAGAAAGTTTATTGGCTTTCAGTTTTACAATTTTGCTTCTAAATAATTATGAGAAACACTTCCAATAAAATCAGTCCATCATATCTTTTTTTTTTTTTTAAATCAGTATGTATAAAATTAGAACATTCAAATTCAAAAAGGCATTTTCTTTTTTTTTTTTTTTTTTTTTTTTTTTTTTTACTAAAGATACTGTTTTAAAAATGCTAAATGCTTACAAAATTTTTATTGTTTATCAAATTACAATAGATCAGTTTTTAAAATACTAGAAAGAGTTTTTTGAATTATTGTAAAATATATTCATACTATTTTAATCTTTCAAAGTCATAATAATTATAAAAGTTTTAGATTAAATTTTTTATACAAATTTAATATTTATAACAAAAAATTCACAAAAAGTAAATTATTTTTCATTAACATAAATTAAAGAATAAGTAAGTTCAAACAACATATCACATTACTATTAAATTTAAGATTTTACCATATTAAATAGTTATGATAAATATGCAAATACAGCTCTATAAATATTAAAATATTTATACTCTTAAAATATTAAAAACAATCAAATTTTTTTTGTTCCAAAAAATTTATCTTAAAAAGGAATTTAATAATTATTTGAAGAAGAAGACGGTTCCAAGAAGCCTTTATTATTTTTAAATTTCAGATGTAAATAAAAAATTTACTTTAACAAAGTCTGTTGGAAAAAAAATTGAGTAGTCAAAAAAAATGGTTATAATGAAGAACTTTGATACTTTCCAATGTTTCAAATAAAAACCAAAGAAAGGTTTTGCATGAAATCTTTGTTTTTTTTTCTTTTCTGCTTTTCAAAAGGTGAATGAAAAATATTATTTAAGAATGGTACAAGAAAATAATTTTTTTCTACATTAAAAAATGTCTGATATCATGAAATGTCAGTTATAATAAATTGTGCAATAAACTTCAATAATGTATTTTAAATGTATAATAAAATATCAGAGCCAAATGAATCAAACTACTTTTCATTGCTTATATAATTACAATTTATTTATAATAGAATTTATTATGAAACTTTTTACAAAATAAATAATAGAATGTAGATTTTCTCAGTTTTTCTGACACCCCTTCAGATGACTTAGATTGCACAGACCAATTCAAAGGATAAACCATCATCGACCTAAGGCTCTTCACAAAAAAAAAAAAAAAAAAAAAAAAAAAAAAAAAAAAAAAACATTAGTGGAAATTTTTTTTTTTTTTTACTACTGAATGGAAATGAAAATAAAAAAAAAAAAAAAATAAATAAATAATATTTTTTATTGAAGAGCACCAACTTTTAATTATTTATAAAAAAATGCATGTGCATCAAATTTTCTTAAGCATTGTTATAGGCTGTGATGTAATCTGATACAGCAACTAAAATGTCACAAAGCTACAGCTAAAGTGAGAGCTATGCCGATGTAAGACAGAATTCATAAAATCTTAAAACAGAAATGAAAAACAAATAATCACACTGATTCATTTTAATTAGTTTAATATCCAATCTTATTTCTGATATTTATATTTCTTGTTTATTAGGTGATATTTTGATTTTTTGACTTTTTCATATACTCTTTTAAAATAAAATATAATCAGTAAAAAAAAAAAAATGTTTAATAGAAAATAAACTACTGACAGTTAATTAAAATACTCTACAGTTGAAGCAGGACCACATGTATATTCATAACTAATATCTTGCCAGACTCATTGGTACATTTTGAAAAGAATGAAAATTATTTATATTTTGAAATTATCCATTCAGCAAGATATTCTGACATTGATAAAATCAGTTAACATACTGAATGTAATAGTTTAAAAGAATTTTAAACTAATATTAAATATGAATGCTATTTTAAGCCATGAAAGTTGTGTAGAGTAACTGAGAAAATTTACATATAAATATAAACAAAAAGAATACTAAATGAGATCTATGACTCCTGATAAAGGAGGAAAAAAGTAATACCCAAATTTTAGAAAAATATAACAAATACAATCATAAGTAAGTAAATGTTTAAAAAATAACTGTTTATATATTGTTAAAATTTATTTAGTAAGGAAGAATGGTAATGAAAAAGGACTTTACTTTTAAATGACTTCTCTTGACTTTATCATTAACCGAAAGTTGCCACCAAAACAATGTATAATTTCCAATCAATGTTAAAGTTGTTTTCTCTCAAATTCTAATTTAGTGATATGTATTAAATATAAAACTAATTTATGAAAAAAAAAATGATTGTTTTCAAGTTAAAGGAACATAATCCATTAGGTCTTATTGTAGTTTTACTTTGAACTGAGGAAGAGGATAATTCTTTGCTCCTTTATCATACTAATTGGGACAATTTTGATTATTTTTAAATTATGTAAATTTAATCTCTCCTTTTCTAGAATTAATTATCAGTATTCTTAGCCTTTCTAATAAATATTTTTTTCTACTATTAATTAGCAATATTTTAAGACTATTGTAATATAAAAGTGAGCAATGAAGACAAAAGATCTTAATAAAAAGCTTCGTAAGATGCAGTAATTCATAAAGACACTTTTAGGCATGAATAATCCAAATAACTGTATTGAATTAGGACTGGTTTTATCATTAGACAACTCTTAATAACCACAAGACTTTTACAGTGATGGGGCATTTGTTTATCATGTATTCACACATTATACTAAATATTCTCAACAGTAAAGTCATGAAATATTAATTTCTCATAATAAATATTAAATTCCATGATACCCTTAGTTAAATGCATAATTAATAATATTTTTACAATTGTAAAATTATTATTAACTATGCTAATGAATTATTGATATTTAAAATTCAAGTCAATTAAAAATATGTAAAAAAAAACAAAAAACACCCTATAAGTATTGAATATTTTACAAGCAATTTCAGCATTATTTAGTTCAGTATAGGAATTTTATAAATTTATTACATCAGATTTGTCTATATGATTATGCATGAGAATATGCAAATACATATTGATTAAAAAAACACCCTAATTGTTTTTTTTTTTAAATTTTTGCCTTGAAGCACCATATATATTTACACTGGATATGTATTGAATAATAATAATAAACATGATAGAAAAAAATGAATCTGAATTAAATGCTATTTATAACTTCCATAAATTATGATTAAATTTTAGCTTTGAAAATCCTTCTTTAAAAGACTTCAAGAAAAATTAATTATATTATGAAAAATTACTCATCTATCTGATCCTATTCTTAAAAGATTTTCTAGAAAGAAATTTTAAATGAATAAGAATATAAATAAAAAATATCAAATGAAAGATAAAATAACACACAACATCAAAATACTGTGAAAACAATATCCAATAACAGAAAAATTTATTTAGATATGAACAAATAATTCATAGATCTCCTAACTGTATATATTTTGATTAAGTATTTACTTCTAATATGTGCCATCCATATATATATAAACTGGAGGAATTTCAGAGTTTTGATTTCAACCTATGTTCCAAATCAATCTTATTTAAAAACTAATAATTGATGTAGACATAAAAGATAAAGCACAAATATAAGACTACTTTCTTCAAAAGTTTGCAAGGAAGGCAATATACTATCTCACTAGAACTAAATCAAATTTCTTTTCCAGGTTTTACCAGGCAATTTGATGAAAAGAAATTGCTGTCATCATCACTGGTTCAACAACTCAGAGTTGATCCTGGCCATCTCAACAAGTTTATTTCATTCTGATCCAGTAGCATCTTTTCCATTAATTGGTCTAATATTATTCAAATCCCTATCAGCAAAGTCAATGAATCAAATTTTAATCCCTCTTCTAAGACATTCTGCCAGAAAATACACTTCTGGTATCTCATCCTTTGTAATTTTATAAATTTAATGATGCTATTATGTTTAAAATACTTGTATAATTTGTGATTATAAATCCTTTGCCACATTCCATTTACTACTATTCCACAAAAAAATTTCATTTCTATTTCAAATGCTTGAGTTATAAACTAGATTAGATATGCTAGGTGCTAGGTAAAATGGGACCATCAAATATACATAATTAGCTAAAAAATTTCAATCAGAATTGTTAATATGTTTGGTTTTATGAAGGAAATGAAACTGATTTATTGATTGACAAGGATTTTATGATTTTCTGATGCAAAAGGGGAAAAACCAACCAACAAACAAAAAACAGTGGGATTTATTGAGACTTCTTAACTTCCACAAGAAATACTAATTTATTATATCACAAAGCTGCTGAGAATAAAAAAACAGCAAAAATATCGATATTTACAATAAAATTAAGCAATAACTTACAAAATTTAAAGTTTAAGTAATATATAAATATAAGAAATTTACTTTTTCCAGCATTTAGTTGAGCAAAAATATACTTCAAGGGGTACTTTGAAACGGCTAGTATTATTGATGTATACAACAGTAGAGGCCAGCTTGTAGAGATCTAATACTAATATGCAGGAGGAAACATTCTGAAACACTCTCTTTCCACATGGGCAAGGACAGTTTTCGACAATGTAATCTATCAAATTTTTTGGTAAATCTTCTTGAGAGTACGGGATACTAAAAAGAAAATAGCCATTAATTAATTTTTTGTACAGAATCTTTAGCTATTTTATTTTCAGCTTCAGGTGAATCTATCATTACTAATCTTTGGAATTATGTATGAGCAAATACGTAAGGTAAATATTAAAAAACATCAGAAAAATTTCAGAATAATTTTAAAAAACATTTAAATAACTTCCATTTAAAATTAAAAGTACATTTAATCTTTCTATAAGAAATTTCTCGTCAAAAAATAAAGGCAATACACTTTTCTTGTCACACTTTTATTAACTTTTGATTAATGGATATGCAGCTTATTATTGTTTCTAATAACAGATTTAATAGCATTTCTTTTAACTAATCATTTCTTTTTCTTTTTTTTAAGAGCAAGGCTAGTATAAATTATTTTAATTCACGGGGAAGGCTAGTATAATATTCTTTAAAAATTATAAATTTCTTTAAAAATATAAATATTGCATAAACTTAATATAATATTGCATATAATGTAATATAGTATATACTTAAAGAGATCCTAAAAATTATTTGAATTTAGATAAAAGGATTTTATAGCAAATGAATTGGTATTATTGGAGAATTTTTTGAAATATGAAAAATGGCATAAAAATCATTTTTATGGAAAAATAATTTTGGAGGTTATTGCAAAAAAATCAAAATCTGGCTTAATTTTTAATTAATTAAAAAAAATTGGTCTGAGGTGCACATTTTCCCCTCCAATGTATGTATATGCCAAATTTTACAGCTCTGGGCCAAATAGTTTGGTTGTAGAGTGCCAAAAAACCATATTATTCTATGCTAACAGTAGAGATTTTAAATGAATTTTTAAATATAAAGCACTCTTTATGTCAAAGTGTTTAAAAATTTTAAGATATTCTAAAATAGTTCTAAGTTTATAGAATATACAGAAAAAAAATCAAGCAACAATTACTTATGTTTCACTACTGCTGATGCAGATAATTCCATTAAAGATGGTAATTGCCAAAGAGTTACTGGCCTCAGAACAACATCAGTATTTAAAGGATTATGGAATAAGTCCAAGGTGTCTAAATGCAGTTTCCTGATGCCAAATGGAAGTACCTAAAATATTTATAAAAAGTGCAATTTTATATTAACTCGCTAATTCAGTTAGAATAGCATAAAATAAAAGCATTTTAAAATTTTGCAATCATATGGTAACTAATTTACCAATATAGGGGAAAATTTTAATTAAAATTTTTAATATAAGTTTATAGAATATACAGAATATATATTAAACTGGAACAGGCCACAAACTTTAATAATAATAAAAAAAAATGCTACCATAATTATACACTGTTATTTCCACATTAAAAAAAAAAAAACATGGAACTTTTATAATTAAATCTCCATAAGCTTCTAAAATATAAAAGATTAAATTTAACAACACACATAAACTTATTCTTGCATTTTGAATCACAATTGTTTCATTAAAATTACTAAAAAACTGCAGTATAAAATAAAAATTATAAAGAAATAAATGACTTACATCATTATTATAAAGTATTTGTATAGAACAACAAACTAAACTTTAAAATCAAACAGAATACACTAAGTTTCAAATAAGAAATGCTAGAACAAATTATTTGAAAAAGGTAAACCTAATAATCAATATTTCATGATGAAAATTAATGATGCAAAATTAATATTTTCTTAATAGACGGAATCCCTTCAAAAGCTTCAATTAGAAAAATAAATACTGGATTATATTACATTCCAAAAGATATCAGAATCAGAAGAAAAGTAAGTTACCATATGAACTATAGGTTTTCTTAGAAGAAAAATATAAATGATTTAATTCTAATATTATTAAGTAATATTAAATACTTGGTTAACTTTTTTTTTGGTTTTCTACCATGTTTTAGATTTCCAAGATTTATCTGAAAGATAAATCTTGGAAATCTTTTAATTTTTATTCCATTAATAATTAAAATTATTTTTAACAAATATTATGCCTTATATTGAAGTGATTTTTTTTTTTAGATTAAAAAGTTACAAAATATTTTAAAACTTTGCCTAAAACTGACTCCTAGATGCTATTTCAAACTTGTTTGTTTCTAATTAAGCTTCTAGTTGCATAAATGCAAGGGCAATGAATACTGGGTTTAACTCTGAAATTTCATTAAACTAATACATATAGGACTTGGTTAACAGAAGCAAATACTTCTGAAAATTAACAAATAATTCAACTTGGCATATTTCTTTCAGACAATTATTTTATCTTTTAAGGGTTTTTTTCTCCTCCTTACAGCCAAAATTCTTTCAAACTGAGCCATTTCCTTGACATAATGGAAAATTCATGACTTAAAAGACTGACAGATACCTTTATTCAATGGTGTGAAAATAGTAAAAGTTCCATTGGCAATGTGTTAGAAGCATGCATCATGCATACCCTGAAAAAAATATTTCTCAAGAGTTTTTATTTAATAAAAGAATATACACACCTTCAGTTCATTATGAGAAGCACTAAACATCCTCAAATTCTCTAGACATTGAATATTTCTTGGTAATTTAGAAAGACGATTACACTTTAAAGACAAAACTGAGATTCTCTTCATAAGACAAAAATAGGGTGAAAGTTCAGCTATCTATAAAAAAAAAAAATACAATGATTAGAAAATAAAATAAAAATATTTACACAAAGTCAAAAATTATGACACACAATAAACAAATAATTTATGAGGTATATATATATATATATATTTTTAACTTCAGAAATATTATGACTCAATAACAAGAATAAAATAACATAAAAAGAAGATGCACACTCATATTTGTAAGATCATGTAAAAACATATCATATTTCTATTCCTTTATAAAATAATTCCAAATCAATAAAAATAAAAGAAAATTTAAAGCATTTTTTAATAAAGATTTTTGATACTCTCCACAAAAACTGAAAATAAATATATAAATTATTTTAAGATTTTTTTAAAACTTTAAAAGGTCATATAAAAGAAATATCCCATACTTTATTATTTTTCAAAGAGAAAACTTCTGTATTAAAAAATTAAAAGTAGCTATGAAAAGAAATATTTTGAAATTTAACTTCCTCTCTTAATTGAAGAGTTTCTGTATATTGAATTTGCAGGACAAAAACAAAGTCAGTAATATCAAGTAAATGCTAATACTAAATTTGTTGGTATTTGATTGCTAGAAACGAGCTTGAAGTGTTTTCTTTCTTTTTTGCTGTTATATTTTATTAAATTATATATCCTCACACATTTCATCAAAACAGACATGAGATATCTGAAACTATGGTGTACAGCCTTTTTCCTAATCAAGATCTATATACAATAATATATTTTCTTCATGAATGATTAGGGAGAAATGCCTATATTGGGTAAGAAAAAATATAACTTTGGATAAAACAAAGAACATGCACATTCTTACATTGTTAATTTTATTACTTTTCCAAGTTTCTTTTTTCTCTTTTCTTCCAAAATTAAAATAATCTTAATAGTTGGAATCATTAATCACCAAATTATGCACATAATTAAAAAATCAAAAGTAACAAAATAAAAATAGCAAAATCTCATATTTTTAAGCATGGCAGTTAAATATAAAAAATGATTTCAAACTTTTGGAAGAAACAATATGCTTATTTGATCTTCCAAAGCGTACAATAACCCCCCCCCCTCATTTTTTAAAATTAACTCTTAAAACTATTAATAAATAGTGTTAGAACTCAAAGAATGAATAACAAACTTCAAAACTAAAATCATTAAAAAGATCAGAATACTGTCAATATCCAACGCATAATTTTAGAAATTTAACAAAGAAAGATCCAACATATTCAATAAAATAACTGTATGGTAATGATTATTTACTGATTACTAGTTGATATACTCAACATTGCTCAGGATTAAAAATCTTTTCACATACAATGATTTAATGCAAAAACCTCTTGTGTTTAAAATATAATACAAAAATCTATTTTTAAGATGTATGTACTGAAATAAAACAAAAACATAAACAAATTTGGTAGAATATGCAGTTTTAACATTGCTTAGCAAAGGAATGCCTGTGAATTGTCTTATAGCAAAATCAATTGTGTTAATGTTTTGAAAGAATTAAAAACAATTGAAAGAAAAATTGTAAAAAAAAAATAATTTTTTTTTTTTTTTTTTTTTGAAATTTCTATGAAATCAAGATGAAATATACATTTAATTCTCGCAGCCTGACAGCAGTTGCTATCAGAGCATATCTGTTTCATTAATATGCAGGGATTTTACTTTTCTTGTCTCCATTTGAGTAATTAACTTATGGCTGTTCTCAGGCATTATTAAACTACTACTTTGAAGCAATTGAAGATTAGACACAAAAAAAAAAAAAAAAAACGCATTAAAATAAAACAGCAATTAAAAGAATAATGGCAAAGTATCTAATTTAGCATTACTTTTAATGCATTAAAACTTTTTTAATTAATAAAAAAATGAAGAATATGTTGAACAAAAATGGAATTAATATCATTAAAATAGTAAACATTTGAATTTTAAGAGCATATTAAAGTATTTCATGAAAAACTATTAGCTCCAAAGTTACTGTAAAAGAAAAGGCTAAATTTCTAATTAGTAGAATATTTAATTAATATTTGGTCTTTGAAACATAAGCATTATTTCTTCTCCTGCCTTAAGGAATAAAAGTACAAGGTTTGGTTGAAATCAACCCAAGCTTTTAGAAAGAGATATGGAAGGAGGTGATATGGCCAAAATTGTGGAAACATTTTGGTGAAAGAACATATTTGAAATCTGATGAAATAAAAAAAGAATTTTATTAAGATAAATACTATAAATTCAGCTATCATTTTAAAGGCAATTTAACCACAAATTTAATAAAATAATTTTATAATGATGCTCGTATTGGAATAGCAATTATAAAGGAAAAAAGGAACAAAAATAATGACAAACACAAAAATTCTCACTTATGATCTTTAGTATTTAGTTGAACAACTTTTAGCGTCAATTACACTTTAAAAGGTCATTCCATGCAATTTACAAATGGTTTCAGTTCCTCAGTATTTGTTACGTGATACAATGATGGGGTTATAGATTCTATGAAATGGTTTTTATAGTCGGATTGCTTAGGTACAACAAATACTTTAGCCTGCCCCATACATTTTCGATTAGCTTTAACTCTGGGCTATTCCCAAACCATTCTGATCATCATCACCCAAAATTGAAATATGATTGATCTGAAAACATTTACCTAAAGTGACAACATAATATGGAGTTATATCTGTTAAATATAGTCTGCATTATCTGGAAAATGATCGCATGGAGAAGTCAGCAGTTTGGGAAAGAGTACTTCATTTATGCATTATGGGGCATTTATATTCTTACTAATCAAACAAATTCTGCCCAAACCAGCTGCTATCATACATCTCCAGATTATAACAATAATTAGATGTTTCATAATGTACCAGTGAGCATGCATTTTTACCGATTAATCTTTTCTTTTGAATTTTGAAATTACTTACATTTACATTACAATCTGATACAGATTGTAGGAATCTGAGCATCAGCTTCACATTACATATTATAACACATTGAACTATTCATTCAATTTCACATTATATTTCATCATTTCTCTCTGTAAACTCCCACGTGACTTTTATTCATCACATAGATATCGTATTTTAATTATTCTATCATCATTTCACTTGGTGTTATGCACCTCTTCCTGTTATTACCAATTTTGTTTTGTAGTGACTGAATTTCCTTAAAATCGTCCAAAAATTTAGAAAAAAAAAGTTTTTAAGATTCTCACCAATTTTCTAACTAAATTCATTATTATTAATGCCTTGTTCATTCAACAGTAAAGTTATACTATCTTTGGATGACCCATCAACTCCTTATGTCATTTCTTTCATATTTTTTTTTATGTTTGGCAACTTACAATATGGAAGAAAATAAGAAAAAGTAACCAACTTGATTGCCATCACAAAAAAAAAACAGGGGGAAAAAGAACCTCCAGATAACTCAATTCATATGCGAATAAATTATCTTTAAAATGATATATAACATTAAGGTGTTACTGCAAATACTATAACTGTTAATCTCCCAAAGCCTTTAAATCTCCCAAATGTACCTTTTTCTAAAGGTTCCCGCAATTTTAGTCATTATTGTAATTAAATATATAGCCACAATAATTTTTATTAATAAGACTTTTTTTGGTGTTATTCAAGTTTTCTGAATAATAAAATTAAAATTAAACTTTTATATATATATATATACTAATCACTGCAATCGTAGGATGTATTTATTTTTAAACAGTTTATTAACAGTTTCCTAATACATGTTTCCAAAAGGATAGTAGTTCTTCCAAGTAAGGATAATACCAAGTTTGATTGGACATAACTCTTCCTGTTGACTACTTATAATTCATTTAGTAGTTTAAATAAAAAAAATTTAAAAAAATATTTTTTGGAATTACTCAAACAAATATAAAATTAAAATAATCTGATATAGTGAAACAAAAAGGGAGTTTGGAAAAAAGAAATAAGCAAACAATAATCAAACATTGATTTTCATGCTGGGCTGAATTATGAAAATTAGTATTATTATTTTGCACTTTAAATATATTATATATGTGCCATTATCCCATTTTACACTTTTCAAGGAATCAGAAGAATAGTGATGTAATCCTTGGAGGAGGACATAAACAGTATGAAATCTTTTACAATAATTATCCTTTAACCTAATTTGAAGAGACCAGACTCAAAGTAAGAAGAGATATTAAATATGGGAATGTAAAAGCAGAATAATCATTCATAAGCAGAAAAATCTAGAAAAATTTCTGATCAATAAATTAATTTTCAAAATAAAGTAAAATTAAAAAATAATTTTATTACATATATGTATGTAAACAATTGTTAGATATGCATGGTTAATAAAAGTACAATATTAGTGAATTGAGACAGAATACAAATTACCTTTAAAGTATATTATTTTTCTGTACTTAAATTGCTTTTTGCAAAACATTCAATTTAAATACAAAAATTATACTAATGGTAAAGAAATTTATATGCAATACCAGATATTTATTTACAATTTGACTTGAGAAAAAATTGAGAAAAAAAAAATACAATTTCTAAATTGAGAAAAAATGTTGTATAAAAATCCCTTGAAAATGGTATACAAATGAAACATAAATAAACCTCTAATAATTGGCTGTTTTACACAGAAAATTATTTTAGTGCAAAATATGAGTTACCTGTAATTTATTCAAAATACCCTTAAACAATAATAAATTTAAATAAACTCACTGAAATTCAAACTAAGGGAAGCAATCAGCTCCAGAAGCTGCTCAAATTAATATTTATTTTACAAAAACTGAATAAAGAACCAAAGTAAGATAATTCATTCCAAGAATTTAAAGCTTTCTAGAGTACAAGCATGGTTATAATTAAGTTTGAAATGGTGCAAATAAATATATGCTAACTTTATAAAAATAATACAGATTTCCCTTAAAAAATACAAATAAAAGTACTGTTACTTTACTTGCAAAATTAATTTTTAATGAAAGTAATCCAAATTTTTTTTTATTTAAATATAAATTTAAAACTACTGACATAAAATCCTATTATTGCTACTACTTGCTATATGCACCACATAACAGGGGGAGGAATTCGTGTAATACATGAACAGATTAATTTTTTTTTCCTACCAGTGTTTTAAAGAGATAATTGTAATTATTTAGGCATAAAAGAAGAAACTTATTTTATAGATGAAAGTAAAGAATTAATATGTCACTGCTTTATCAGGATAATAATGTAATTAAAAGAATGTAAGAAAAAATTTAAAAAGTCTACTCATTAATAATATGCTAATTTAAGATTTATAAAAATATGAATGCATGAAAAAATTAAATATACAAAACCAGCTTCTTTTAAGATACAAATTTCTCAACATTTATATATATTGTATATAGTATACACAAATATATATATATATATATACAAAATTAAAATACATGCCTAGAATAGACATTTTACAAGATTCGATTCAATACAATATTTAAAAAGAAACAATATACTGTAGACAAATAAATAATACAGTAGCTAATAATTTGATAGCTATTTTAATTTTGATAAATGAACATAATTTCTTTTATTAATCTCCATCAAGTTTTTTTAGATTCCAGTATTACAATGGACAAATTAACTTATTTAAAATTAATATAAAAATTGAAAAATAAAAAATAGATTAGAAAGATGTATGACCAGAGGTGTCAGCCAAATATATTGTAGTATTTCACAATTTCAGAACCTTTTAAAAATTAAAACTGATATAATAATTTTAAATAATTATTGCAAATCAGGCATTAAAAAAAATAAACATATTAATAATTTTTATAATCTCTAACAATGAAGTTAGATTTCCTTTAAGTGCTTAATATGACCATAATTTGATTTATTAATGTTTCATTTTATAACAATGAAGACTATTTTAGGATAGATCTCATAATTTTAAACCTTTGTGAAACAATCAGAGACAATTCCTTTGTGATAATGAGTAAATTTCTCAGCCAATCAATTTAAAATATAATAGGTCACATGCATAGTTGACCTGCAATTAAGTTAAAAATCTTGAATCAGAAATTTTCTGCTTGAAAAGGTTATGACTGCCAGTGCCTAAAGTTATGCCTACCACCAAACTACCACCACAGCCTTCCATAAAAAAAAAAAAAAAAAAAAAAAAAAAAATCTAAGCATTATATGCAAATTTTGAAATTATATTTTCTAGTTAAGAAAGGAAATTTGAATCTGATTTAAACATCACTCACAATAAGAAAATGCATTGCATAAAAGACTTCTGATGCTTGTTACTGAAACTGTTAAAAGTTGTAATATGTGTTTCAAAGGAAAATAAAATAAAAATTGGTTTAAAAAATATTTTTCAAACAGATTAGAAATTATGATTGCCATTTAATTCAGAATTGTTTGATAATAACTTAATACTCTCCTTTATCTTTGCTTTAGATAAAAATGACTCAATTTTAGAATTATTATTAATTAGCTGCATTCAGCAACTAACATATTCAATTAATTTGGTGAAAAAGTTGATCAACATTTTATACTGTAATATCAAATAAATTCACCAATGTTCTGGAACTGCCATTTTAGTCATTTGACCGCTCATAGCAGATTCAGTGTTGGCAAGAAAAGGTAATACTATAAATTATATCTACGAATTCATTTTTTAAAAATTTGGTAAATAAATGTAAATTGAGGTCACAAATTTATATTTTGCTTTTAAGTCAATAAAAAAGATTGAGAATAATTTAAAAATCATTTATTAAAAAAGGCATTATTTATAGATTTAATGAAATAATTAAAAGCATTGCTACAAATCATATTTTCATTAAAAAAATTTTTTTCAGTATATCAAAAATTGTACAATATATGAGTATGTTTAAAAAATAGTTGTTATTAAATGTTAAAACAAAATAAAAATTATTTTGATTTGATGATATTTAAGATAATTACCATGGAAATTTAATATTTAATTAATAAAAAATAAACTTCTATTAGTATTTAATTGTTAATTAAAATTTTATTTAAAAAATCTCTCACAGGTACACATTTTTACCTACCAAAGTATAATCACACACAATATATATATATATATATTCACTTTTATAATAAGAAGAGATATAACACTAAATTTGACTATTTTTAAAACAAATATTTTTCCTTCATTCAAACATATTCAGAATGTTGTTTCAAATACTTTTGATATTAGAAAAAGATAATATTAAAAAATGTAAGTTAAAACAAATCAAACTGTTCAATAATATGAAAAACTACTTTGAGAATATGTATTTACAAATATTTAAATCAATTCAATAAGCAAATAAGCCCTATTATACAGGAAAGACCTGCCAAGTAATGGCTACCAAAAATGTAAATATAACATTCAAATCACAAGTAATAAAATAAGGAAATTATTCCCAGAAATAATTTTATATTACAATAAACATATGATGAATATCATATGATCATAAGCAAAGGAGAAAAAAATCATACTTTGTTGAAAGATAAATCCAGAACTTGTAAAGTCTGACCAAGATCTCCCACAGCCAACTGAGAAGGGAATGAAGTAAGTTCATTATGATGCAAAATAAATTCTTTCAGTTTCAAGTCAGCAAGTGCTACAGGTAACTCTTTTATATTATTATGTGCTAAGTCCAAAACTTGAAGGTTATGTAACTTAAGTATTCGTTGGTCAACTTTCTTTAGTCTACATGACTGAACTTGTAACCATGTAAGACTGATAGGAAAACCAGCCTTGATAGGATAATCACCACGCTGCATAATGGCAAGTTTCTGTTTTGGTCGATCTACTTTAGTAGGAGTAGGAGATAGTCGAATTCTTCCAGTTCCTTGTCCAACAATAGTTAAACCCACACCATGAAGAAAGCCTTTTAATTGAAGTGGATCAGCCTAAAACCAACATAAAAGGATAGTTGTGATTTCAGAACCTTGTAAATGATGTATTTGTATAATATGCAATTTCTTTAAACTTTCCTAACTTTGGAAATTCTTTTTATTTATTTAAAATTATCAGATTTTAAAAGCACAGAAGAAATATTAAAACTGCCATGAGAAAAAAAAATACATTATACATGATTTCATTAACAAGAAAATTACAAAACAATAATCAGAAATATGTAACTTAAAATAAATCATTTTATATTTAGCTTAATACTTTTAGAAAATTAATATCTTTAGTCAATGTATACCAATAAAATATCAGAACATTCATTCACAAAAAAAGATAATAACTATAGTATATTAATAAATCAAAAAATTAAGTAAATGCTGATACATTAGGAAATGAACATTAGTTGGAACACTTACCTTGCTGATTATTAAGTCATGTGGAGGTTCTTTAAATCTTAATGTGGCTTTACCATCATTGATAAATTTTGTAAATAACTTTTCAACGTTATTGTAAATCTGAAATATATAAAGAAAATACAAATTTTCAATTTTAATGAAGTAATAAAAACCATGAGTGTAAAAATAACACTTTTAGAGAAAAATTTATAATGGCATGAAAAATTTTAAAAATAAGTATTAAATTGTGCTTTATACTGATTCTATTAAATGAAGTCTAATAAATGTTCATAGTTAAGGCCAATGTTACCACACAGTCCAAAAAGGTTCACTACAAAGCAATATATAAATTTTACTTCATGTGTAAAAAAAGTGTAAGCAAGAGCTTCAAATTCTCATTTCAAAGATTATTCATGTAATGTGAAATCTTGGTTTAATACTTCCTGCATTTAATGTTTTTCTGCATATGCAGTACACTCCTGAGTATCTAGCCTAATGTGGCAGAATAACAAAAAAGCAGATAGGACAGAGTTCTATGAACTCATTTCTTTGCTCACCAATACCAGAAGACAAAGTTTTTATACCAAAACTCACTGTTAAAATATGTATTTTCTCATTAAGCCCTCCAATTATCTGAAGCTATGTGCCAATGTGGCCGCGGCCCTGTAAATCATAGAAGCAGTTGTGTCGAGTTACAAAAAAAGGCTCTGTACTGGTAGTTTATACATGTTCAAATATAGCACTGTACATTTCAAGAATTTATTAGAGAAAAAGTAAGTTAAAGGATATAAATGTTCACATTTTAACATAATTCAGTAATGCAGAGCTTAAGTGCAGGAAACATAAACCAAACATTAAAGTGAATCTTAGGCCTAGTTCTTAGGAAAACTGACTCAAATTGATTTTATTTTTTATTGATAAATGATTACACAGATTTGAAAAGGCAACCCTAAGATAAGAATCCAAACTTGCTGTTTTTAATTTTTGAAAAAGTCCTCAATAGATAGCTGCTTCTGCATTTTAGCTCTCTTCTGAGATGCAATGTCCCTCCACTTACAAAAACAGATTATATCAATTGGCGTCATTTGATCAGCTGCCATCCTCATGTAATTACAGTAAAAGAAAACTAGGTTGGATAATACAGAAACCAGATGGTTGCAAACTGAATTCTCGTGTAGTATACTGTAGCATCATTTTTCTTTGGTAACAAATAATTTTCTATCTTTCTAATGCTAAGAAATCTTGGATTTAATGTCATCAATTTGAAATATTGCCTACATTTAAAATCTTTCAGCAGGATGAATTCCAAGATTTTTTTAAAAAACCATCAGCAAAAGTGATTTAAAAAAAGAAAAACTTTTCTTGCCATATACTCCCCCCCCCCAACCTTTTGGTCATATAAATTTGCCATTTTGAGGGATGGATCACAGAGTATGTGAACTCGAAATCCATAACCTCTGAACCTAATAATGTCGAAAGAGATGCCAAATATATGTACTTCATAATAAATATTGAATGGAGAAAAGAAAAATTAACAGCAAAACCATAAAAAAAATGAGCTTTTTGGAAAAAGGAGGGGGGATTGAAAAAATCTTTTTTTTAAAAAAAGGAGAAAAGAGAAAATAAGACAATTTACACAAGAGAATTTCAGTAAAACTGGTCAGAAGAGGGTGCCATGTCTGGCAAAGAAAGTAGAGAACTGAAGTCAAAAAGAACTAGGTATATATATACAATCTTTGTTAAGAGCCAATCAAAGAACAGGTAGAAAGAGGAACATGACTTACGAGTTTAGAAGAGAATTGAAGATAAGTTTTTATATCCATTCCTTTTATTACTTCCAAATTAGAATCAAAAGCTGCTGATAAAGAAACCAAACTATAATGTTTTACCAATGTGTAAGGTTTTCCAACAGTGCATGGAATCACAATTACTATCCATGTTGCATCAAGTGCGGTGGCAATCATCTTACAAGAGAATGCATTAAGAAGGATAGAATCCAAGAATATGTCTGCATTAACTGCAATGAAAGTGGCCATGACTGAAAGGCTATTTTACATCAGAAAATAAAGCCAGAAACCAAAAGTGACTTATGCTCAAGCAGCCAAGAACCCTCTTCCTAAGGCTTACTTTAAAAAAAAGTTTCAACAGCACCCAATTTGATATTCTAAATTCTGAAGACTTTAACAATTTCAAAGAAGTAATGGTTGCATTAAAGAGATCAAAACAATTTTCCAAGATTTCCCTAGCCTATTTAAAGCAGCAAACTTCCAAAAAAATACAACATACACCAAAGTTTATATGAGGATTAATGAAGGTTTCTTAGAATCCTGGTTGATCCACATAATAATGTTTATTTGCTATAGCTGCACTTTTGGAAATTGATATTCTTTCAATATTGTTTTTTTTTTTTTTTGTCATTTTTGGATTTGAAACTCTGTCATCAAAAAGATAATATTCTTTTTTTGAAAAAGTGGAAGTAATAAAAAAAAAGTAAAGGTGGCTTTCCTAAATTAATTGGAATTCCATATTCAGCTTTGCAAACAATTTAAAAGCAAGCATATATTGTTAAACAAAATTTAGAAAAGAAAAAATAAAGGGAGTGGGAGTCCCCCCCCCTAAAAAAGCTTAAAATCTTCATTGTTCAAGGAGTTGGAAATTTTTTTTGTTCCAATGAAGTTGAAGTTTTTTGTTCCAACAAACATTCTTTTAAATTACTCCTTTGAAGAAAACACTTCTAAACTTCATCTTCAAAGAGTTGGAGAGACTATTTTAAGAGGAACACTTTATCCTACAAGGTGATGATACTTTGTGGCAAATTCGCAGCATCCACTAAATGCGAATGGAAAAAAATATATAAATATATTACTTTTCTTGACATAGCAATATTCTAGTAAAAACATTTTCAATGCTAACAAAACAGGATTGTTTTGTAATTACTCACTAGGAGAACTTCTGCAGTAAAGGATGAAAGTTATCATGGCCGGAAACTATCGAAACAGTAATTGACTGTTTTGCTATGCACCAATTCAGGTGGAAGTGAACACTATTAGTTATTAAAAAATTAAAAAGAAAGAAAAAAAATGTCAAAAATGTAGAAAGCGTTTCTACTGATTATGCCTCAAACAAAAATATCTTGGACAAAAAGAATTTTTGAAAAGTACCTTTGCAAACAGGACAGATAAATGTGCTTACTGAAACACGATATATTTTTTTGTTGTTGTTAATTGATTAATGCACAACTCATATTGTAGATTTAAAGTTACAAAATATACAGGCAGGGTTTTCCCCTACCCCTCCGTTCAAGCAAAGCTCAAACTCGTGATTTGGGAATTACATGATCACTTAAGGTGCACTATCAAAACCAACTTTTAAAAAATACTCTCCTAAGCATAGAATCCAGGGGCAAGGAAAAGTTGATAAACATACTAGAAGTTCTTTATATGATTTTCTTTACAGTATTGGGGAGAGTCAGGAGTATATGCATTTCAAGTTCATTAGCAAAAGGTGGTTTGGGGGGAGATCAGAGGTGATGAATTTGAGAATGAAAATTCTAATGAAAGGAAAGAATTCTCTGACATTTCAGGTGACTTTAAGAATTATGTAGCTTGTGATATTAATAACTTTACATAAGAAATTCCAAATCTTAGTGATTTGACAGACACAGAATGTGATAATTCAGATGGTGATCAAGATGACAACCAAGGGCATAGAATTTCCTATGTGAAAGAGGTCATTTGATCTTTAAAAATAATGCAAGCATTCTTTTCAAATAGTGATAGAAAAGTTTGCAAAAACTTGTATGCAAAGAAATTGTAATTTATGATGTAATTGACGACAACAACAACAAAAAAAAAAGCCCTTCCAAAATAAAATAATTGGTTTCTTTAAAGAATAACATTATAGAATGATATTCCAAATCATTATGAAGGAAGAAATAAAAGATATGTAATATAAATTAGTTTTTATGTCATGGTTAGTATTTCATTTTTAAAATACCACAATTTAGCACTATTTTTTTTTTTTTTTTTTTTTTGATATTTGAATGGTTTTAAAATGAAATTATAAGGTGGTTAAGATAAAATTTTCAAAAGATTAAAGTTGTTGGAGGAATGGTAGCGGGCGAGAAAGTATGCTAAGACCTGACAGTAAACAAAAGCAACTTTTGAGACTCTGAATATAATTTAAGATACTAGAGACACATGCAGACAACCAGATAAAGGGCAAACATGTGTTATAACACACTTTTAAGACAGTTATTTAAAAATGATTGCCTTAAAATGCATAAAGCTGACATCACTTCAGATTACAAGAGAGGTCTTGGGGTTCAAAGAACTTGACTATCTAAATATACCATAAGTAATAGATTGGGTAAAAGAAGGTCATTTTCAAAGAAAGTCAAAATCTGACCTATATTTGACTTAAACTTTCAATCAGGTGGTTTTAAATGCACCATATTTAAGTGGTGCAAAGATTATAATGATTGGTACAACATAAACTGTAGCCAAGTTATCTTTACTAATTAGATACGTTCTTGTCTTCAGAATGTTTTATTTGAAGCAACTAACATTCAAGTATAAATTTTTTCAGCTTGAAGAATGATGCTCTAATAGTTGATATGAAATCTATCAAAAGATAAAATCAAAAGATAATTTTTAATTGTGGAAATTTCTAAATTAAATATTTAGAATAATATTATTGAGAATAAAAAAGAAAAGACAGTAACAAAATCTTCAAATTTACCAAACATAATGAATAAAAAAACCCAATTTATTTAAGAAAAGAAGTGCTAATAATAAACACAGCACTAAAAATATTTATAAAATTATAATATTAAAATGCCAGGTGAGTAACTGATTATACTGGTAATGTCTGCAAGAATGAATTTTTAGATTCATTCTGGCATAAATTCATTTTTACTAATTATACATTCAGTTTTATGAAAACAATATTTTTTACCATACCTTATACTTGGTTCCTCTGGGGTTTTGATGAGTACATAAAATGAGGAAAACATCTTTGTCATTGTGCTTTTCTTTCTCCTTTGATTTATGACACAAAGCTAATGTAGCAACACTGTATTTGGTTTTATTTCGGGCAGATATTGCTGGATGAGCACGATTTGAAATTTCAACACCACAAGTAATCTTCATTTCTGTTTTTCTATAAATATAATATGTTTTAAAACCAAGCAAGATAATATGTTTATCACATTAATAAAATATCACAGTCAGTATGAATATCTAATTCTTTTTTATAAGCCTGATAGAACCAAAATATGTTTTACTGATAATATTATAATAACCAAATAATCTATAATTACATCAGACTGCAAACCCTGCCATTCATTGAGCAAGAAAACTACAATTGTCACATTTTGGAAGCTGCAACATTGACAGAAGAATGGCATGCTATGTTAATATTAATGTTTAGTGATAACTATTTAGATAAGTAGAAATTGCCCTGATATTCTATTAATATCAACTACTGTTAGAATAAAAATTTCACAATACTATTTCACTATTCACAATTCCAAAAGCATATTTCAAGAAAACATGAAAGGGAATTTAAATTTAAATAAATTATAAATAAGCATAAATGAAATTTGAATTACATGAATATAAAAATAAAAGCAATATTCTGTAATATTACAGCTCTTGCAAAAATGTTACACATTTTCCCAAGTCTTCATTTTTGACAGATAAATTTATAATTTTTATTTTATTACAGATAAATTACACACTTAATTAGAAGCATAGTCCAGAGGTAGTTTTAACAAATTTAAATATCCTCACTACATTAATTTGGTGCCCATCCAGAAATATAACAAGGATTTGTGTATTTATGATCCAATAAAAAACCATAAAATTCATAATTCTCTGATTAATAGTGTTATGTAAATTGCTGCCTTTATACATCTATCTCTAATCATACATGATTATAATATTTTCTACATAACACATAATATTTTCTAATCTATTAATTTATTTAATACAAAAAATACAATAATATACTTCATATTTAGATTAAAACAAATAATAAATAAATACTTTCAGTTTTCCCTTATCATTTTATAAATTATTTTATTGATACAAAAAATTTACTACTGTTTACTTTCAAATTCATCTAGATTGCTCATAAAAACTATTTATTTTATGTAATAGGATAATTGCACTGTAACATTTTTTGATTTAAAGGTATTTAAAAATTTATTTGGCTGATTTTATTTTGAATCAATAATGTGTAATATTAATTTATAATTATTGTCATAATATATTATTGTTTTATTAATTTAGATACTACTTTATTATATAAAATTTGTTTACTTGAATTTTTTTTCCTTAAGCTATAACATTTTTATATTAAAAATACTACCGTCTAATTATTCTATTAGATAAAATGGTCTCTTTTTATGAGTTATTTCAGTGAACTTGAAACTAACCAATTGCTAATGAGGTGATCAATAAAGATTATTAGCATTTCAAATCAGCAGCAAATATTGTTAAAAGCACAGGCTATAAAATCTAGTAAAATCTCAATAATTAAAATATGAATGAACTAACATCCAGCTAATGAATTAAGGTTAATATTTTAATTCTATAACAACTGAGATTCCATTAATGGAAAAGTATTATGTTTTCCTATAATAATAATTCAGTTATATAGTGACATGAGCTTTAAAAATATTTTGTGATATTTCAGCAAAGTGTTTGATAATTATTTAATTTTTATAAAATAAGAAAATACATTAAAACTAGAAATTGCTTAAAGATAGGCGTGGATAAATATTTATAAAATAACAATTTCACAAATACATAAAAATATAATTTGACAACAAAAATACATGCAAAATTGATATATTTTTTCTTATCATATACTTATAACTATCTGATATGGACTGCTTTCATAATTCAACCGAAATTAATTTTATTGTTAATGATGAATAGCAACATTAACCATTAAAATCAATGCAGAATATCTGAATATGCTGAATCAAGTTAAAAAAAACACCACTAAAAAGTTATGTTTTTACCAAATTTTTTTACCTATTTATATTTTTTTTTAAAACAAAGCTTATCTCACTTTCAGTTTTATACATATAAAAAAAAATCATAATCAGTCGTGACAGAATTCAAAACGCTGCTTACTCTTCAGTTTTTTTTTAATAAAACTAAATAAAAATAGATATTTATCAAAAAGATTTAGTTTTAGTAAAATGAATATTTAGATTTAATAAATGTTTTTTTTTTTTTTTTTTTTAAGAATTTTAAAAAACAAGAATTTGTTAAAATTCTGTTACGTTTTTCTGTAATGATTTCACATGAAGTACATATTAAGCAAATTTCAACAAATTAATGGAATTAAAAACGTCCACAAACAATTTAATTTTAATAAAAATGCATTAATTGAATAAAAATCATAACAACTACATCGTAATTCTCAAACATTTCCTCAGTTTCATTCGTCATTTAATATTTTGTCGCTCTTCATTCGATACCATTTTAAGAAATACTTCACTAAATTAGCCGCAAAGAATCATATATAATCTGTGTACATTTCTGTGCATACTTTATTGCCCTTAATCAAGTAAAATCAATTTTAGACTTAGATACCTGTACCACAAATGCAGAAGTATAAGAAATTGTACGAGGTAATAACTGATAGATGGCTTGTGTGGAAATTCCCTTCTTTTTTGACACTATCCTGAAATGTTTCAAGTGTGAAAGCTGTTTTTATTATTTTCATAACATCCTAAGATATATTAAATCTTTCAAATACAAACGCTGAACAATTTCTCCGGTCATAATTATTATTACGTTTAACATTCCAAATTGTTCGTCAACAAACAAATAAATATTGTACAACGGTTGACGGTTGCGACTACAAATTACGTCACAGAAAATAATAAATATTAGGTTGTCAGACGGTAAAACACATACACACCATCATTTAAATAATTATAATATTTTAAAAAACCATGACATATATTCAAAAGGATGTCAGAAAATTTTATTTTTATGAGATAATATTTCTGTGAGATAAGAATCACAGTGAACTAGAAAGAGATAAATTTTAAAATCTATTGGAAAATTTTTAAACTATCAGAAGTAATTATGAAATATATATAAACTTATAGCTGTAATTATGGGAGATAATTCGGAATATAGTTTACACTAATTATTCTAATCAATAATATTGATGCACTTTAAATTATAATATTTCACAAGTTAATTTTTCTTTGCCGATTGTTATCCATTTAAAAAAGATAAGCCGTAACACTTTTTCATGCTACTTTCGGTTTCAGTATTTTTTGAATAAATGGAACATTTCGTACTCACTTTCGAACTAAATGATATTGTGGGTTTAATTTTATTTTAGTAATATTAAAATTTTGTTTTTAAAGGATCATGAGAGTTATTTTAGGATGCACATGTGATTTTGAACCGGAATTGGATGACGAGGACAACTATGCCACCTCAAAATACGGATAATTGACCTTCGATATCAAATGTGCCCAGGTTCAAAGATGCTTGTGTATACGGAGCATCTTTGATAGAGTTGGACTTCGAATTGAAAAATACAGATTTAGATGGTTAAATTTAAGCACCCATTATTTAAACGATAGTGGTGAATAGTATATAAGCCAGTTAACAACTCTTCTACCCAAACGACAGTTTTAGTATAATTGTTAAGTTACTGGAATGCTAACCACAAGGTCCCAGGTTCTATCCTAGCACATCACTTACCGCTTTACGATATTGGGGGAAAAAACATTTTTTTTTATAAATTAGATATTTATTTATTAATAAGAGAGAAGCATGGGAACTTAAATCAGATTTCCAAAGAAGAAATTTACCACATACCAATATCTAAAGTATGTTGCTTCCCCTAGTATTTTAAAATATTATTCGATATTTCTAGGAGACTGTTGAATATTTTGTATGCTATATAATATTATGAAGATATTGCAGCAGTATTACAAAGATCTTGCTCTATTTGAGACGTGAAGTTTCGCTTTCCAAATCGAAAGATCATGGCAATTTTGAAAAGCTCCTGAAGATCCGTTGCATGTGTGGTTTGGCGAGGATATCTGTGCTTCTCTTTTTTACTTTTTACTTTTGTTTCCTCTTTTGGAATTTCTCCTTTTTTTTTAAAAAAAAAAATCTCTTTTATTTATTGTTTACATTTCTTATTAATTATGTAGTCCTATTCTTTTTCAAGTGAATCTGGCAGGGATTTTTTTTAAAATTGAGTTTCTATTCCTTTTTATGAGGTGAAAACTTGGGAAGAAATTTGAGCTTTGAAGTCATGTTATTGTCAAAAGCAGAAAGCATGAAAGAAATAACATGAACCAAATGCAAATTAAGATAAAAATAGCATTTTGTAATACGTTGCAATACTTGCTCTATTTTAAAATTTTCGAGATTTTTGTTTAATTTATAAAAAAATATTGCGATTAGCATAAAAATACAGCTTTTTAGAATTAATATATAGACAAGATAAATAATGACATAAAAGCCTTTTTTAAACGATCGGCTTTCTTAAATAAAAATTAGCGAATACTTTTTCCTCCATTTTCGAGCTAAAGCAGCAAATGTTCACAACTTTTCGGCTAAATACTGACGTAATAGGGCCTATCATAAAAATCATGTTTAGAGAAAATTCTGATTAAAAATACTAGAAACTATTGCCTAGCATGAGTTTTACAACTAGAATTGATGTCTCCTGTAGTTCAAGTTATAGAGCTACACAAGTACGCACAGCCAAATATTATCAGCACTTTTATACTTTCTCTGACTACAAGTATTAGTAAATTTGTAATGCTTAATTTTTTTTTTCAATTACAATACAGAATTGCATTTTTCAAAATTTTTATTTAATATTTGAAAGCATTTCTTATTTTTCTCAAATGATTAAAAAGCTTCACTCATTACTTTAAAATAATAAGTTTTTTTTTCTCTCAGTACTAAAAAAAGCAAATAGGAATAATGAAATAAATACAAGTATACATTGAAATAACTAGAAAGTATAAAAAAAGATTTCTTTCGCGTAATGCAATAATAAATAAATAAAATTAAATTTAAAAAAATGTAAGGGCGAACGAAAAATTTTGAAATATTTTTATCCGCAGGATAACATTATATTCTGAAACTATAGATGGCGTCGACACGGCGGCCTTATCCTCAAAAATTGGTCTGATTTCAAGAATTTTAGGACGCCAAAATACCAGTTTCGCCCCTTTGAATCAAAATATTTTATCATTAACATATCGATTGCCATGCTGAATTTCTTACAATATAGTTTATATGGGTCCGCTTGTCATCCCTGGGCAGTCAAGGTGTTAATGTGAACTTTTTACTTATATTATTGTAATTATAATTTTGTGGTGATAAGATGCATTTCATCAAAGTTGATTGAGAATGCTAAATTATTCTTATTGATATTAGTAACCTCTTGACCATATTAATATAGTATTGTCAAAAAGTTTTGAAAAAATTCCTGCTATCGAAGTAAAAGGAGTAACTATTTTAAATTATAATTACAAAATATTGACAGAGCATTCTGATGGGTTATCTACGCTTTCAAAATGATGAAATGGATATAATTCTGGAGACTAGGAGGTCTCTCATTTATCTTGCTATATTGCCCGAAATTGGAATTGGAGGGGGGGGGGGGGGCGAACCTTGATGGCATATCTAAGATTCACAAACTTTCGAATGAAATAAAAATTGGCGAAATCAGTACATTATTTCATTTAGTGTCTGTGGATTTCTGACAAGGTTTTTGTAGTCAACACATAATATGCATTGAAGTGGGATTTGAGAAAAATCTTGAAAATGAATGGTTCAGAGCAAAGGGCTATTAATGCCATATCCATGCCATTGACTTTCACACAAATTAAAAGTGGAGAAATTGGTTCCAATAGTTGCATCTGATTCTTTAGTTTTGCCATTTGTTTTAAATATATAGATGATGAACGAACAACTTCTCACTGAATGTGGCTAATAATAACAAATTAACAAGACGGATTTTAATTAATGCAAATTACTAAGGAGCTTTTTACACTAACAGAAATACACCAGAAATCATGCTGAATAAATGTTTTATCTCAAATTGTCTTAGCATTGCTCTAATGATATTTAAAAGCTTCATCACTTCATTCATTCATTCACTTTTTAATTTCTCCTTTTATTATTTGTGGCATCTCCAAATGTATGCAATATGTTTTAATGTATTTTGCTAACTTGACATCATATTTTGAAACTACATGACAGCTCTATTGAGATGAAACTTTTAGAACTTTTTACTTTTGTGGTGAGATGATGATTATGATTCTACTTTGAAGATTATGACACTTACTTCCCTCAATGATTACACAACACACAAGTAAAGTGGTTCTCTTCCCCCCCCCCAGTTGTTTTCCTTCCGAATAACCTGCAATGCTGTCACAAGATTGTTACACTATACAAGATGAAAAACATATGATCTTGATGAATAATAGGTGGATTTCGTTTGAAATCGAAAATTGATCTATGATCTTCACATATTTAAGTCAAGATTCTACCACAAGTCAGCATATATAGTTTTGTCAAATATTTATTTATTTGTTTTAATATTTGATGCTAAACCTCTGTGTACAGAAGTCTTCAAAAGCATTACAAGAAAGTCACAATAAAAAAAGAAACTTTTAAGGATGATATTATTTCAAAATTCAATTGCAACTACTATTTAAAAATTTTCAATGTACAATGATGAGTGTTAACCATTAATTAATTTCTTTATATATTAAAATGATTCTCTTCCTTCCTTTTTTTTAAAGTCTTTACTCAAAGAGTGGGAAGGAAAGCTGTCTAAATATTCCCTTTACAAAAGAACTATAAAAAAAACAACCCTTCAATAAATTTATAAAAAGTTATTTCATAAAAAAAAATATCAAACAATAAAATAATTTCAAAATAAAAATAGAATATAATATTTGTAAGCAGTTTCAAAAAAAGAATCATGAAATGCATGCATTTTCTATTAAACTTGTCACCTTTAAGGACCAGCTTGTTTATCTAGATTGTTGACTTTTAGTTTGTTGAATTAAGAATATGAAATGTATATATTTTTAAAAATTTTACTTTGTTATTGGACAAAACAGAAAAACATTAATGTAATTGTATCAATGTGGTATTAATTGTCATGGAAACTAATTTAAGATTGTATATCCTATAAAATAAACTCAAAATATAACATTGACTTTTCGAAATAATATCTATAAAAAGCAATTTCTTTTATCTTAAGATTGGCAAAAGCATGTGATTGAATGTTAAGATGGGTGAATCTGAATTTTCTAATAACTTTAGAGATGCTCTTGACTTCTCTCAAGTTTGATGTTTTGTTCAAATAGGGAGTTACTGTATTACCCACTTTATTTACAGGATTGTTGGCAGTCTCGTTTTGCAGGCAACGTAAGCCAATAAAAATTCAACTTATCATAGTTTTAAATTTTTTTATTGTGTTTAAATTTTTATCTAAAGTAAAGAAAAAAAAAATTGTATAGAAATGAAACTTATATTATTAAAAAGGCAACATTTTAAGATAATGTGAAGTTATTTTTAAGAAATATTAATTTTTGAAAATCTGGTCATCACTTTTTATAGACATCTATTTGGCAAATTCAAGTATATTTTCGAGCTGATTTAAACTTTCCATTTTACATCTATTTCTTGATTTCTTTTATATCTACTTTCCTCTGACTGAATGGAGTTTTTGGTGACATAGCAAATTTCTAATAATGTTTTACAATTCCATTAATTAGTGACGAGTTGAATAACTGCAGCTGAAAAACCATTCAATGAAGCAGTCTAAGAAATTAATATAGTAATTAGTTACATTTGACTGTTGCTATATGATAATAAGTAATAAGAACCATTTTTGTGTTACATATGTTTGTGTTTTAAATAATTTTTTTTCTTTAATCATTATTAAACAACATTTTTGATGAATGAAATAACTGATTTAAAAGGACAGAAAACTCTTTGATGCATAACTCCAACTATTTTTGTATCTATACAATTAAAATGAAAATAGTATCAACACATCTTTTGATTGAAAGGCAATAGAAAAATTTCAATAACAGTATTTTGAAAAATTTTATTTGATATTTAAACAAAAAGTAAGATTAAACATAAATGCAATCATAATATGGAGAAATATACAAATGAAGATAAATTTTAAAAAAATACATAAAATAGTACAATTAGTCAAAATTTAACTTAAAATGAGATATCAGGTACAGGAGCAAGTTCAAGAGGAGAATCATCATACCACAAATCTGATTCAATAATTGGAAAGTGTCGTGTTTTACCAAAATCTGAAATAGAAAAATTTTAGCATTTTTATTTAATTTTAATTGGTATAGTAGTGGTATAATTCTTCACAAAACAATTTGAATAAACTTTAAAAATTAAATAAATATTAATTTATGTAAAAAAATGAGCAAATAAGTACAAAAACCATAGAATGGTGAATTTTTAATTTAAAATAAATATAAAGTTATTAAATATGTGTCAAATCTCTTAAATACATGCAACTTCATATTTACATTAAAATACAGTTACATAAAAATTAAATGCTTAATAAAACAGAGCAGCTGATTCGTATTTCAGTCTAATGATATTTTATTACATTTTGAATTTGCAGTGAATAAATGCAGCTCAAAGTCTATTGTATAACTTATCCTTACATAATTAATAAAAATCATATACTTCATGCACTGTAAATCTCTTACTCTCAAAGTTTATTCTTTTCTGAACCACAGCCACTTTCACAGTCTTAACGAAATGTTATTGATGTTTAATTCTGCAGCTTTATTCAATAGTTTAATCCAAATATATTGTTCTGGTGATTCAAATATAAATTCCTAAGTTTAAATTATACAAATATAAAAACTATAAATTTAATCCTTATAATAAATTTCATAACACATAATTTTCCTTTCCTTTTACTATCCGTGGTATCCATGTATGGTGAACAGAGCTGCAAGTATCAATTTAAGGTCTGATAAATGTACAAAATTCATTAAAAAAAGCATTTATTATCTTACTGAAAGTTTAGTTGCCTTTCTTGTCTTTTCAAGTTTAAATTGACTTTGAAAAAAAAAATTAATTTCAGCATTTATTATTGAATTTTAGTATTTCTGTTTCTTAAACCTGCAGTTCTAATTTTATATTAATGACACTTCTTCAGATATGAAAGCACAATATTAGAAGTTGAAAGTATCTGAAAATTGAAAAATAGCAAGATAATATTTTGTGTTGCATTCATTTTTTTTAATTCGGGGGGGGGGGGGGGGGGGAGGGGGGAGGGGGGGGGCACCCCTTGCTTAGTCTGTTTGCAATTCCCAAGAGTCATATTTTGATTCTTTTTGGGATTGTTATATGATCCTAGCTTGCTTCACTTGTTTTCAATAGAATTATACATTTCTGCTAGTAATTAGAAATTATAAAGATATTCATCACCAAAAACAAATTTAAAATATTTGAATTTACATGAACTGTTAACACAGGTTTTACGTCAATTATTAAAAACTAAATCCTCAATTTCTAAAATTAGAATTTTCTGGTAACAGAGAGGATAAAAAATTGTCCCAATTATATTTGGCTACCCCCTTCCCCACCAAAATAATTCAATTTTCAGTAACTTGGACACTACATTAATTTTCAGATTAACCTTTATTTATCCCACTGTTTTTTTTTAAAATAAAGTTAATAATGATAAGTTAAATAATATCAAATAATAAAAATAGCTAAATAATGATGACTTAAATAATGTTGAAATAATCAAAAATGGCAATTATTAATAAGAATAATTTAGTCACATCAATCAACTTAGATGACTATATCTCTTTATACAGAGATATGATATTAATTTTATCATATTATTTTAAATTACATTTGAGCAAAAATGATAGAGCATTTTGAGTGATTAGATATACTCCAGTGATTTAAGGAAATTAATGCTTCTGTAGTTCAGAAACTTCGTTTGGTAAACTAAAACATATAATACCTCTATTTCATTCATTCTGACTGAATCTTTTTATGAATGATTCCTCAACACTTTCATTTTCCCTAAATTTTCTTACTTTTGAAAATTCTGATTTATTAATGAAACTACTGATTTCTCTGATAATTTTTATATTATCCCCTCTCCCCCTAAGAACAATCCTGCCCTACTTTTTTACACTGAGGCAAGCATGTAAATAAACCAAAGGTGTGAGCTGTTGCCAAACGATAATTAACAAATCCAGCCTGATTTTTTTTTTTTTTTTTTAATCCACACACACTATTACATTTGTAGAGAACAGTCAAATATTTTAATGATCACCAGCATTTAAGAAAAATATACATTAAAACTAATGTCAAAATATTACTTTTAAGATCATTTTGTAAGAGTAATATTTTAATAAAAACTATTATGACCAATCTTTTTATGCCTATTTTCCAAATGTAATCCAAAGTGAATTGATAGTATATTTAATGTGTTTATGTACATTTAATATCTCCTACAACATTTTTAATATCATGCAATTTTAGTGCATGCCTAATTCCTTCATGAACTGTTAAAATTTGAAATCAAAATATTTCATATAAGCCAATTCACAGTCAATATAAATTATTATGATAAAATTAAAAAATTGGAATTATTAGCTGAAAACAAATATTATCTTGATGCAGTTTTTTTTAATATTTTTTTTATGTACATTATTGATCACATGTGGTTGCACAGATAACTGCTGCCACTGACCACACATGACTGGCAGTGAATGTATTCAATTTTCAAAAAATATTCATATCAATCATACTCTAATAAAGGTATAAAAAGTTTTATTTTTATACCTATGGGCATTAATTAACAAGTTAAAAAAATAGAATAAAACATATATTAAATTATATGCATCATTCAATAACTTAATTTTTTTAAGTATAAATATCAATTTTAATATAAAAACAGGAAAAACTAGAAATTTCAAGAATCTGGTCTGCAGATCTGTCTATAAAAACTGATTTCATTGAAGGAGTAGTTTTTTGAAATACTGAATTTACAAATTCCAGTAAAACAGTTTTTTTCAATAACATTTTTTATTTAAAAATTTGTCATTCTATGATTACATCAAAGACATCCCAATGGGAACAGCTTTTTCTAGCATTTCAGATATCTTTTTGCATTATTATGAAAAATAATCAAATATACAGTGCGCGAAAAAAGTATAAGGACAACATGTAATTGCATGAAAATATGCTTTATTTTCATTTCACCTAAATGAACTTTTTATATTTCTTACTTCTGCTGCATAATTTTGTGATAACACTTATACCACATAAAAAACATAATTTAGCTTCAAAATATTGATTTTACAAAATTTAACATTAAAGGAAATACGGAAAAAATTATAAGGACATGTTGTAAAATACTTAAAAAATGTTTCAATAATCAAGAAAACTACTTTTTTTTTTCAATCACTTGAATAAGCCGAGAGGTCATAGATCCTGAAAGATCTTTTAAAATGCCCACAGATATTTTTTCCCAAGCGTCTTTGATAGCGACGACAAGATCTTGTGTACATTGATACTGCGTGCCGTTTTTATAAACTTCTCGGGCTAGAAGTCCCCATAAGTTTTCGATTGGATTAAGATTGGGGCTTCTCGCCGGCCAATCAAGTAAATTTACAGAATTAGCTTCAAACCAGAGTTTTGCACTCGTAGAGACGTGTATCGAAGCATTATCCTGCTGAAAAATATAGTCCCCTGAAATAATTAGTGGCGCTTCAGGTAACAAACTTTCTCCCAACATATCAACATACCTGTCCGAATTCATTTTGTGGTTGATAAATACAATTGGAGTGGTTCCATTTGCGGCAAAAGCGTCCCATACCATAACCGAGCCACCACCATATTAACGCCTGGAAAACAATTCCTTGGTCTTTCGCAGATCATACCAAAAATAACGAAAACCATCAGGTCCATCAAGATTGAACTTTTTTTCTTCCGAAAAAATGACATCAGCCCACTTTTGACCAAGAGAAATGTATTTTTTGGAAAAATAAACTCTCCTTTTTTTATGATGATTTGTAAGAGGGCAGCGCGACACTAATTTCCCATAAGAAACATGAGGATGTTTTCTCAAAACATTTTGAAAAGTCCTTGTTGAGCATGGTAAACTCAAATTTTGTCTAACTTCATTTGCGGTTTCTCTTTTCTCGCAAGCTCACCTTACAATCATTCTTTTTTGTCGACGAGTGAGAATTTCTGGTCTACCAGTTCGCTTCTTCATACCATACATCCCAGGATTTTTTAGAAAATTATAAACCGCCGTTTTAGATCTCTTGATTCTTTTTGAAATTTCCCATCCAATTAATCCACATTCTCGAAAAGCAACAATTCTTCCTTTTTCAGAGTCAGAAAGTTGAGTTCCTTTGGGCATCGTTTAAAAATTCACACTGAAAGTTGCCGAGTGGGAAATTCTTTTCGCAAATGAATCTTTCAACTCGGAATTGTCATTTTATGCTTTCAAATATACAAATTTTTAAATAATTACTGGAAAAAAAGCAGTGTCCTTACACTTTTTTCCATTTTCATTTAGTTTTAAAAATCAAAATTTAAATTTTAGCAGATTTAAAATTGAAAATTTTAATTACTTTACGCATAAAATATTTTAGTTTTACTTCTATTTTTTCTGCAAAAATTTTCATACGATTCTGTAAACAAGGCTTCTAGATTTGGCGATTTTTCGCGTGTCCTTATAATTTTTTCGGGCACTGTAACTCAATAAATGGCATTAGGTATAAATACAAGTTTAAAACATTGCATTTTATTAAACACTGAAAATTATGAATTTTTTATTAATTGTTACTCCAATGAATACAATTTGATATTAGTATAGATTTATCAGATGAGGCACTTTGGTAGGAATTGATGATAAGAGGGAAGAACTTGATTTTAAAGTGAATAAATTACATAACTTTCAGTCAAATTTAAATACTTATATAGATGTAAGCAATAAATTTCTTTAAAGCCTATATTACAATAGTTTTCTGAAAAATTATTGCAATATTGAAGCTTAGTCAAGGCAAGGATTTCAGACTTTTAACAGGCTATTTTCTTTGCTAAGAGTATGCCTTCATTTATTTTTTTGTAACTTCTGCTGAAGAAGTTCTTTCTTACAAATTTATGTTTCCTCTTGAATTTAATAAATGCCGTTTAGGTTTGTGTAACAACTGCATGGCATAAAAGTAGCATTCATTTGTTGTCAAGAGCTAATTCTGATGCATTTAAAGAGGTGTTTTTTACATCTGTGCATGTATGTTGCTTCTTTTAACTGTGCAATATTTGATATGTTTACCTTGTCTTAGTTATTGATATTTATCTTCCTTATATATATATGTTTTTCATAATTTCTATATGTATTTTTTTGTTGAAGATGAATCTGATTCTTATAATTTTTATATGTGTATATTGAATTTCTATTTTGTTCTAATTTTCTAAGACCTCCAATTTGGGATTTTCTGGTTACAAAGAGCCAATTTTTAGGCTTTAAACTGATCTTCTACAGAAAAATAATTTCATTTTAAATCCCCAATTGAAGGTGACCATTGATGAAATTACCAGGCAAAATTATGAAAATTTCTGGTTTTCCTTTTTCATATTTAAGTTGAATGTTTATCTTGATGCTTTTGGAAGTTACAGAATTTAACACACTCTAGGCACAGTGGCTATTCAATTAAATATTTTGTATATTAGTTTTTGGTTCTTCACCCAAATATTAATTACTACTAATTTTACTCTTTCTACTTTAACTCCTATAAGCTTTAATGTTTGTGTTTTTAGGATCATTAAAAATGACTTATTTTAAAAAGCAGTAATATTGAAAGTTGATTATCATAAGTAATGCATATAGGTTTTGATATATCATTTTTTGCCAAAAATCACAATGCAGAAAAATTTACTGCAAAAACATCAACAATGAAATAAATAAACAAATTACCTTTTATATTTTCTAAAGTTAGAGTAGGCAATTTATCATCAATAATAACGCTTCGATGAATTTGACAGGTAATAAATGAAGCATCTATTTCAGCTTTTGTAATTCTTTGAGATTTTGGTAATATGTCTTCATAATCATCTTTAAAAAAATAAAACCAGAATTAAAACAAATTTTAATTTGAAAAACTCAAAAACATAAGTTATATATTTGTATCTGAATAAAAATACAATAGCTCATTTCCTGAGATGAATCTAATTATTTTAATTTACAAACTGATATAAGTATTAAACAGTATGTAATTAAAATTCCTAATTTTTTATATCAAACTATTACATTAATCACTGACAAATGTTAATAACCAGTAAGATGGGGGAGGGATCACAACAATTTTTTTTTTTTGGTATAAAGGGGTACATTTCGAGACAGTATTATACAAATGTTATAAAAAACTTCCTAAAATTATAGAATAACCATTGAAAATAACATTTTAATAAAAGTATATCATTTTTTTTCACAAAAATCAGAGGTAATTTAATAATCTACGGGGAAAAAAATATCCTCAACAAACAAATAATTCTTTGCTTTCGAGAAATATTTAAATCTGTATTTTGAAAAATATAAATAATATGAAAATACATATTTGCATGTTCTATGTATGTGTTTTCAATAGGTACACAAGACAGTTATTAATTTTCATTAACTTTTAAAATTGTTCGATACTTTTAAATATATTTTATTATCATAACGGTATATTGAAGCATTAAGAATCTGAATGAAAAGCATAATTGAAATGATATTTCCAAGTTTATCCAAGAGAAAAGTTAAAAAAAGAAAAACTGAATATTTCTGTCGATACAATACAGAATTGGATAAATTAGATCTGATTGAAATTTTAAATCATAATTAATAAGATTCTTCACTGAATCATTTAAAAATCAAATCTCACATACCATCAGAATCATTATAAATAAACATGTTCTCTGTTTCTGGCCATTCTTCAGAATTTTTCAAAATAGAAGTTTTCTGAAAACAAAAATGTTTCACAAGAGCATGACCATGTTGAAAATTATGTATTGGATAATCTTTTAAAACAAATTTAAAATTAAAATATCACAAATTATATTTAAAATATGGAATCTCTATAAAAAATTATTTTTGTTTGAAATATATATATATATATAGAGAGAGAGAGAGAAATGGTAACTATTAAGTTTAGGAGAAAGAAATTCGGTAAATGTCTTCATACTGATTTCAAAAAATTGATTTCTTAAATCCAAATTAATGTATCAGCGTGACATATAGCAATAAATCAAGTGTCATCATACATAAATGTTTCTTCATCCACCTTGCAAGAGCATTCAGGGAAAAAAAAAAGTGATTACTATATTATAATGGAAATTACGAAATATATTAGCTAAAAAATAAGATATCTTGAGCACCTTTTTATGTTCAGTTACCAGATTTTTTATTCGAAGAAATTCATGTCTCATATACTATTTTAATATATTTTCTCTTGTGAAAAATATCTTAATATTTAATAATAAAAAAATTCTTATGGAATTAAATAATTTTTAAAATCTTCCAATTAAAATCAATTTTTAGTAGCCCCTTCAGATTGCAAAAGCACTACATATAATAAAGTATATATAACAATATTTTTGCTTATATATTCACATACACATACTATACATTCCTTATACATACTAAGTAATATGTAAAATCAAAGATTTTTTTTGGAACATTATATAATTTTTTAACAAAATATTTAGAGCTGTAAATATTTTAAATTCTTACCTCTCCTTTAGCAGATAGCTTAAATCCTTGTTTATGGTCACTTTTCTTAAAGACATTTGAATTTTTTGTTTGATCCAACACATTGCCAGAATTTGATTTTTGATTATGACAAATATTAGTAGAATTTTTCAGACCAAGACCTTTTGGTTTAGCATTAGTATCTAAATTGGAGAAATAATTCCAGTTAATATTTAATTGTAAAATAATTCAGTTTGAATTAAACATAACTGATTTCAGAAAAAGAAAATATATTTTTAGAAGAATAGATTAAAATATAAAAATTAAATTCACTCTCTCTCTCAATTACTTTTCAATTTGTTGATTTATTTTATGTTTGTTCAAAATGCAATGATGTACAAAAACATGTGAAAACTATATGGCACAAGCAAATTCAACATATTATGGTCCAATATAAATTTAGGCAGATACTTCATGTTCAGTTTTAATGTTGATTTATATATATATATATCGGATAATTTTACAATTCTACAATAAAGGGAAATTCATGCTACAACTTGACCACTAATTGTATTTTGGTCCAGTAAGTTGTTATCTATCAATCAGAATAGAAAATAGTAATCCTTTTTTCCAAATTCTGTGTTTCTCGATAGAGACAGATACATCTGAATAAACAGAATTCATTTCATTGAGGATAACTTTGAAATGTAACATATTTTAAAGTGACTTTATTGGAATATTAATTTTCAGAAATTGCTTTTAAAATTCTTAACATTTGCACACAAAAATGTCTAATTAAATCAATTATCTAAAAAGTTTTCAGTCAGCCCATCTTCAACCGAAGCCAATGAATATACTTTAAATGCTTGTGGAGTGATAATTTTTTTTAAAAAGTATATCTCATTTATTTTTGTAGACTAAATATCGCATGTTGGCATATGGTTAAATAACTTTTTTTTTAAATATTAAAACTACTCGAGAAACGCTTCTCATGTAGTGAATCTCTTCTCAGGTTGAAATTCATCTTATTATGACTAATTTTATACAAGGGATAAGTTGGCTCATTTATTGGCAATTTTATAGTAGTGCAATGAGTGCAAGATATGTATGATACAGTAAGACAATACATGCAAGTTCAAGGTGTAATTACACTATGCAAAATAGTACAAAGTACTAGCAAGTTTCATAAATGACAAAAAAGTTCTGAGCTTTCTTATCTGGCAACAATGTTTTAGGTATTCTAGTAACAATGTTTTTAATAATCATCATAATAATAATAATAATAAAAAAAATCTAAATTAACAAAAAAAAAAAAAAAAAAAAAAAAAAAACTAATTTTTGAGTCCTAATTACTATATCCATGTCACCAATTTTTTTTATTTTATTTGAAAGTGCATGACCCTAAATACATCTATAATGGCAATCTACTTCTTCATTCACCATGTCCTATTTTCAAAAGGCATTACAAAATAAAATTTTAGGAGTATTTTCCTAATTTTAATAATCGATCCAATTTCATAATTTTTTTCTTAACATTTTGGAAGTTTAGTTAATCAAACAGAATGTTCCACATTCACTGAGTTACTCATAATTAAAAAAGAACAATATTTTTGTAATTTATAATGGTACATTTTTTTTTTTTTGCTATGCAAAAGCGGAGTTAGCAGAAGGGGCTACTCCCCCCTGTCAGCAACCACTTGCCTCCTCATCAGAACAAGTTTTCACCATTTCTGGATGGTTGTAGATAAATAGGTATTAATGAATATAATAATTTAAAAACCATTTTAAAGTTAATATACTGTAAACAATTGAAATACCCAAATGAAGCAATTTGACTTTATTTGGCAATATAATAGGTGAATAAGACGTATTTTGCTGATAATTTTTGGCCAGCCCACTAAGAACTCAATGCGATCAATGACAATCATGTTAAATCTGCCAATTTTCTGTAGAAAAAATCTTTATTATTTTCAGACTGAATAAAAATAAAATGATTTGAGATAAACTGGCAATATGATGAAAGATTCAGAATGGGCTTTAATTTCCAGAACTCTGGATTTTTTCAAATTATTCCAAACTCTATTATATATAATACAACCATTTTGGTTGCTTGGTCCTCAAACTTGGCAACTATTATAAGATACAAGTATCGAAATTTCTATATATGATTAAAATGAGCGATATATAAAATGCTGTTTTTTTCTTTTGCTTTTTAAATATTTTAATCAAAAACGCAATAAATTTCAAGCAGCAAAATGTTAAATTTCTTACAAGAAAATATGAAATACTGTAGACTCTCATTTTAATCAAAATTAGCATAATTACAAATGCCAAAATTTGTAATTGACTATATAGTAAGAAATAAAAACTTTTTTATGATCCATTTCTATGATCCATTCTAATTTTTTTTTTATTAATGATTAGAGAATAAATATTATTTTTTCTATGCAAAACTATTCCCTTACAAAGATATTGAAGATGGCTTCATTTTTTTATTTGAAAAAAATGAAGATAAATATTTAACAATATTTATCTTTTAAAACTTCAAGTTATATGAAGCTAAAAAAGTTAATACTATACAAATTTTTTTAAATATATTACCATCTCAAGCTTTCTTTTTAATATTGCTATTTAAATTTAAATAATAAATTGAATATCATAACATATCAATAATAATAGGTCAAGAAGATAGGAAATTTTTTACAAGTATTTAAATTTAATTAAGCATCGAAAATGGATATTTTAATATTATTCTAATAACAAATATGCTTATAGAGTAGAAAACTTACTTGTCTTCACATTTTTGTTTGATGTAACCTCAGTGTTTTCTTTGTAGATTTGATGAACAGACAGCATTATTGAAATCTAGCATTAAAAAAAAAATACAACTAAAAAATGCTTGTATTTTGAAAATAAATAATTAGAAAATAAAATATAGAGATTAATTAATGGTCTTCTAAATGAAATTTTAATTTTTTCATTTGTAAAACATGAAGACATTTATATTTAATAGTAAACAATCAGTTTTTCCTTGAAATGCGAAACATATAATAAAAATCAATAATAAAAAGATTGCAACTTTCATCATAAAGAATAAGTTCCATGATGTTTTCACACGTTTTCTAGAATGTTAATGAGCACATGTAAAAATAATAATTTGAGCAGCAATCAGAAATTTTATACTTATTCATGAGTTCAAATTGGGTAATAAATTTATAAAAATCACAGTGTAAAATTTTTAGTACTCTATTTGTTTATTCCTATTTCAAAGAAAATCCATAGTAAAATTTTCAGTTAAAAAATAATTTTTACAAGTTTTATTGGATTTGCAGATTTAATATGGCAGATTAAATTTGTAGAATTGTTAATGAAAGATCTAATTATTTCGACAATGATAATTTAACTTTGCAAGCTGCTTTCAAATCTACACACGAAGAATATGAGAAGATGAAAATCAGGACGAGGTTTACAAAGAAACTCTCATTCATATTAAATGTAAACAACTTCTAGGCTTCTGCATACAACTTCAGGAAATACAAAAGACAATGGAATGCAATCATATAATAATAATGGAGTACAAAAACAATCCAGAGAGCCATTTACATTTCAATCAAATTAAACTCTATCAAAAAGAATTATCCTTAATAGTTTGCCAGATCATTTTAATTTTATGTTCCAATTAAGACCAAAGCTTTCATTAAAAGAATTATTTCGTTAATTGAAAGACCTAAATAGAGATTGGATAGTGGGATTAATTAGAAAATAACTGTATAAAGTTTAGGATAATTAAAACTAACTGCTGCACATAGCGTTTAGTTGGGAAAAAAATCGATAAAAACATACTTTTTAAAAACAAATCGCTTTCGTTTTCAAAAACTCCGCTTCGAAATTCTTTGCTTTCGCTTTCATGAAATAAATGAAAAAGATTGAATTATATGTTCTGGAGAATGAAGAGTCTGATTGGATGAGCGAAAATGCCAATTAACCAATCAAAAGTAGCAGAAGAAAAGGATGCATTTTGTTTCATATACATTTTTCATTTTCCAATACTAAAATTAATAAATTATTTAATATCTTTGAAAATAGGGAAGATTTTTATGCAAACTGCATATATTTTAGTATGAATCGATAAAATATTTTATAAAAATTAAATTAAATTAAATTGATTGATTTTTCTAAAATATATTTTATCAATATATATATATATATTTTTTTTTTGGCAGCAACATACTATTATTTTGATCATGTGATGATTTCGAAAATGAATGTGTGACTGTTATTATTTATTTAAGTATTTAAGGGTGAATGTAATCGTGTCAAATAATTCTGTACTTATATGAAATATTTCAATGTTTTGATTAATAATTTGTTAACAATAAGAAACATGAAACAATTTTCTGTGTTGATTCATTCCGTAGTCGAAGTACTTCTCTTTATTCAATTGTTTTATTTTGTTCCGAAATGCCGAGCAGATTGTGAGATTCATGAACCTGCAAATCCCAACAACACTAAAAGAGAGACGGAACTTCTGAACATAATTAAGCCTCTGACTGGTCTTGTGTAAGTGAATAGAGGGGAAAAAAAATTCACACAACGATTTCCTACGGTTGTTGATTAAATTAATATGGATATGTATATAATGTATAATATACATCATTATAAAAACAACTATTATATTACCAAATATTTGTTCTTAAATTTATTTTCAAGATTTATAGATTTTAAATTTCATTTAAACAAAATCTTTTAAATTAGCAGCTTTTATTCTTAATTTTCTCTTAATATATATATGCCTTAATGTTGTTTCTATTGTATTGTGTTTAGTTTAAAATTTTTCAGCAACAATAATATTTTGAATGTCTTGTACATTAGTGTACTGCCATGCATTCTTATAATATTGAAATGAATATAAATTCAAAATTTTTTTCAAATCTAAGTCAGTAACATTTGTGATTTTTGCTAAGCATATCTTTTACTTTCAGTTAAAAAAAAAAAATTAGTAAATAGTTCTCCCCACCCCCTTTAACATGTGCATTTTTATTGCATAAATCTAGGCAATAATAAAAAAAATTTGTTTTTTTAATTACTATGTTAAATATTCATTTAATATACTATTTCTAGTAATGTTTACTTGTTAATTACTTCTCTTTATTTCTTCTACTGATTAAAACTAGGGGATTATTGTTGGTCTAATGTAACTGACGCATGAATGTTATTTGCATGCTTCCTTTTGTACTGCATATGCATACAGGGGAAAGACATGGAATATTTCAGATTTTTCTCGCAGCTCTATGAGTAAAATCTATCCACAAGAAATCTGATAGTCTAAAAACTGGTTAAGCACGATAATTACAAAAGCATAAAGAGTTCATTGAATAATATTTAGTGCATTGCTTTAACATCTAAAGTATACATTGTATCAAATCTGGTAAAGATTTAGCCATTTCTGAGGATGTATATTCTTATATATATAAACAACATAACACAATCACTTAAATGTGGTTCGATGTGTGATCTTAGTATTAAAATTATGTTACTTTTGGCCCTGAGTTCTATTGTCAAACAAATGAGAAATATTGCCAGAATGGTTGTATTTTATATAATAGAACTTGATGCAATCTGAAGATCACCAAATAATTTAAAACAAACAAGTATCAAAATTATAGTTGTGGAGTAAAATTTTACTTTATTCAGTTAGTAAAAAAAGTTGTCTGTATTGTATAATGGGTTTTCTTCTTTGTATTATGAAGCACAGGACAATTACGTGTGGGATTCTGAAAATAAAAAACTATGCAATTGTGATATTCACAATTTTATCCAAGGTCCACAGTTTGTGTGCTGGGGGAAGGGGGAATTTAGATTATTTATTAAGGAATATGCACAAAAATGTTTAGTGAATTTGTGACTGCTGGTTATTTTTTGTTTATTTTTTCTATTTTTTAAAATTAACTAGCTTAGTATTGTCACCTTTAAATGAACTATAATTTGAAAGATACCAAATTTGAAACTGTACTTGTTGAATTAATGAAATAATCCTCAAATCATTTATTAAGTTGTAGTTGAAGGAGAAGATATTACTTTATAATATATTGTAAAAATTTAAACTTAACCTGAACATTTTTCAAACATTTAGAGAAAAACTCACTTTTTATTTAATTTTTAAAAATAATTTTATAAGAATTTATTTCATAATATTTTTTTTCTATTGTTCTTTTTTGGACTAGCTAATTTACCTAATTAATAGGAACTTGAAAATTTATTTACTGTATAATTTAATAAGGTTGTGATTATTGTTAGTTATCTTTAATACATATATCTTAATCATTATTAAATTATTCATTTATAAAATTATTGCATTCATTTCTAAGAAATTTATACACTAGTTTGATTTGAAATGCTTGTTTAATTAAGTAATCTAATTTCTATTTCAGATTTGATGTAAAGGATGCTATTGCACCGACAGAGTTTACTTATAAAATTAGTATTTGTGGCCATATTGAAGGAAACGCACCCCATGTTGCTGCTGTGCAATATACTAAAGATAATAAAAGTTATTCATTGGGAATGAACAATAATGTTAATATCATGGGTGGAAGTAAGTTTGGAAATTTAATTCATACTAAATATGCATAAATATACATGCCAAATACTGGTGCATCAGTTTGCTTGTGGATAGAATATATTCAGAAAATTTTGAATTATGTTTTGTGTTAATGTTTTGAGGTAAAAATGCCATTTTCATATAGCAGAGAGCATTGTATGGATGCTGGCTCGAAACTGTTTCAATGTGGCTGTTTTGGATTGTTTTAAAAGACTGTTATATCATATCTTCTGGATGGTAGAAAATAAATTTTTTTTGATTTAGCTTCTACTTTTTCCCATCTGAAAAATATGCTCCTCAGTTCTGGCATCAGTTCTTTTGTGCACACACAATTCAGTTTCAACATCATGAGACTCCCTCTCATTTCAGCATTGATATCCATTTAAATCTAAATGCTAAATAGCATTAAATCAGGTGTAGCTGTCTACTATATTAATAGACTTATCTTACTTTGACTTCTTATCATTTATATGAAACAAAAATGTGTGACATCTCTGTTGAATTAATTGAAGATCTTGTTGCTCTGCACCTGTACAGTTGCTGAAAAAATTTCAGATATTAAAAGAAATGTTTTAGAATGTTAAGAATTCGATTCACTTGAGTTGTTGTTATTACTTGATTGAATGTTAAGAATTCCATTAATCAAAATTTAATTCATCTGTGCTATATTTATAGTTTTTAGTAATACAAAACTACTAAACTAATTTTCGTAATCTAAATACTTTGCAACATTTATTTATTATTGCTTCACCTCTCTTCTATTAACTTCTTTTTGGTTTGGCTATCGAAGAAAACATTTCTTATCCTACATTATTTTATTATGCCGAGTTATTTTTGTGTACACTATTGTTCTTACATATTTGCTGCACTCAGGCAACAAAGTTTATATATATATATATATATATATAATTTGTTTTTATAACTTTAAAAAAATTGCTTAATTTTTGCTTGCAGTTCTATGTAATTGTTTGTGCTATATTTTATGTATTTACATAATTTTTTTATGAGTATTAGTTCTATATATATAGCATCAATCAAATTCAGTTTTCTCATGACCAACAATTATATTGGGTGTATAAATATGGCTTCATCATTTTTTTTGTTAAAAAAATGTTTGTTTTATAAATTAAAGATAAATTATTACCCTTTAGAAGCTACAACATTTACCCATCTTTTGAGCTACAGATGAACTCTGCAAAGAAAATATATTTTTGATATTTGTGTGGAGATTTTACCTCTCTCTAGAAAGGGCATTCTGTATGTGGCATAAACAAATAGTTGTCTGAAGAAACAACATCTTGTGCATATGGCAGATGGGACAACGTATCCCAGTATAATGATTCTAAAGTTTCTTTCACTGGTTTAGCAACATGTGGAAATCGTCATATTGAAAAAGACCTTGCCATGTCTTTCAGTATATTCTGGACATTTCTCCTGCATTCCTTTATTTAAATGTTTATCTGTTACTTATATTATTCACTATTGATAGTTTGATAGAGTTTCAACAGTCTTGTCTTGTACTTTGTGAAATCAAAATTTGAAATTAAATCAATTTTTATCAATCAATTGTGAAATCAATTTTTCTAAATTATCTAAACTACTTTTTATTACTGTATTCCATTGGGCATGCTCATTAAAAATGTCCATTAGTAAAATGTTTTACTTCTGCAGTTTTCTTTGCAATGAAATAATTTTTAAAGGATGTTATGTAGTCTTTCAAATGCAACTTTCTCATTTTGTTTGTTGGCAAGTAGTACTACTAACATCATTTATTAAAAATGGTTGGAATCAAATTTATACCTTTATTACATGAAAGAGACAAAGTATCCAGAAAAACATTGAGTCTAATGACCATGATACCGAATTTCTGAGTATTTTCTCTTAAAATATATGTTTTGTCATTTCTGTCTTAATAAAATTTTGTTCCTGAATTTAAACTTGGAATAACTGTTGCTCTGCTGGTTCAAAAGTTAATCCTTCTAGTAGAATATGACATATTATAAAAAAATATTATTATTATTATTGTAACTTTATTTCCTTCACATTTAAAAGGTTTATTAATTATTCAGGTTTAAAAGGTTTATTAATTTTGTGTGGTGATTTGTTCAGAAATTAAAGTGGAAAAACCTAAAATCATGTAGTACCTCTTAGAGGGGCATATCGATTTTTAAATAATTAAATTGATTCTTCTAGTTGATAACAAACTTGTGTGCTGAATTTCTTTGGAATCCACTAGAGATATGGAATTATATGATAAAAGAGTTCAGAAAAAAATTCAATTTTATTTATATAGATTATTAACATTTCATCTAGTAAGATATATAAGAATGCAAATACTTCATTCTATGGTGTTATAATTAGTATTCTGATAGGAGAGCTATTTCTCTTTTTCTATTATTATAAGGAATAATTTTTTTAAAAAAAATATAAGTTTTTACCAAAAAGATTAAGAATTACATATTCATTTCTTACAAAATCCTTGCTCAGTTTGTTCTTATTTCTGATAATCTATTTTGAAGCAGAAATAGTTATCAGTATATTTTCAACTCTTGGCTGCATATCATACTAATGTCATTTATGGTTTTTTAGCTGACTGGATACTTCTTTCTTATTATGGTGGTAGTGCTTATGGTCACCATTGTAATAGTACAGAAAGAGTTACACAGATAATGATTATATGTGATCCTGATGTGGTGAAAGTAAGCATTACCACATTTTTTTGTAACTTTTATGTAGTTTTAAAAATAATTTAATAGTTCAGTCTTTGAGCAATTAATGTCTTTTACTAATTTATTCTTTAAAAAAATATTTAAATATTTGTCAAAGAATTATAATCATATGTGTTAGTATATTTGTTTTAACTTCTATTGATTCTAATATGAAGTTGAACAATTAAGAGTAATTAGTTACTATTATTGTATTATTAATATTAAACTTATAGATATGATTATTAATTAACTATGCCATTTAAAGTTTATAAGCATAATAAATATTTAAAAATTAGATAGTTTATAAGCTCTATATTTAAAAATTAGAAACATGATTGGAACTGTATCAGTCCCTTCTGTATTAAGAATTATGAAAAATTAAAAATCTTTCCCTTTATCTAGAAATTCTTTTTAAAAAAGTGTATTTACTATCAAACTAATACTTTAAGAACCATATCATTTATTTATTTTTATGCTATGAAAGTGACATGAAAGAATTTTATTCAATTATTTAACATTTTTGAGATAATAGATGTTTTGTGCTATCAGATCATTAAGTTTATATATTTAAATGTAATATTTATGTATGCTTATTCACTTACATTAATGTTGTGCATAAATACACCATAGAATATCAAATAAATCATTTGAAAAATAATGTAATGATAAATGTTAAATTACATTTTGTATTAAATTAACTTGTTTAAAGCTTATGAAATGTTTTGCGTAATGAAGAATAGGAAATATCTTGTCGTGTTTCTAAACCATACACTTTATGACAACTTTGCATAGTTTGTTTTGTAAAGGAAATTATTTTGTTAGTAACTGGAAATATTAATAAAATTTTTGATGTAATATTTTATAGGGAAAATTAGAAATATTAGAAGAAAGAAAGTCTACTCATCATTCAAATTGCTACTATCTTTTTGAACTAAATAGTAATGTTAGCTGTATTCCCAAGAAATCAGAAGTTGTGCCCAATAAACTAAGTTCTGGCAGTGTGTTCTGCATTTTGTAAGTGATCAATTTTATTGCTGTTTCTCTCCCCCCCCCCTTCTTCTGATGTGTTAGACTGAGTATAAATTTTGATACTTAATACAATTTGTAAAATATGCGTAGTTTGCAACATTAAATGTGCTTCTAGATATTGTTGCTGAAAATGCAAAAGATTATGCTCATATATGATTAATACAATATACTATTAATTCACTTTCATTCATTGTATAATTGTGTTTAAAGGAAAAAAACTAATTCTTTGGATCATTAATTGTTATGCTGATAAAATAAGGTACAAAATAAAATATATTTGCTCTTGTTTTTATGTTTTTAGTTTCTGAAAATTTGGTTTTAAAATTTAGTTAGTATTGTGTTAGTATCTAGTATTTGTTAGTACTGCTACTCTGAAGTTTTATGTTCTTTAATTTCATGATTTGGAACTAAAATATGTTCATAGAGGTAAAATTTTAGTTGAATCAATTTAAAAAAATTGTATTAACTTTTGAATTTATTAAGAAATAATTTTGTAATGTTTCACGTTTTTAGCATTTCCTAAAAGATATTTTGCATAATTTTTTTTCTCCATTTTTATGAATATGTAAATAATTCAAAAATCTTTCTGTTACCACTCCAATTGTTATACTATTTTTCAATGATTTTTACAAACTGAAAATCATATTTCATTACTAATTGTATAATTGTAAAGTTTATCATAACTAATTTTTTGTTTAATTATTTTTTACTTTCTAATATAATGCAACAAGTCTTACATTGAAATGTATTCCAAGGGACTTTATAATAACTCTATAATAATTGTAAATAATTTTTTATAACTCTTTTTATTGTTAGATGAAATCAAATAACTTTAATTCATCACTGATTTTTTTTGGTGGGGGCAGTTGGTTAAAAAAAAGTTGTGATGTTTTCCAGCAGTAATTTGTTTTTTAAATTGAAGTTTCACTATGAACCACAGATTTATTGTATGATTTATTTGTTGATAGCTAATAATTTTTAATATATAACTTGTTCTGTGCATCAAAATATAGTTTGATGTAGCATTTGAATATTATCTATTTTTTATAGGTTTTTTACTGTTGTTTCTGTTTATTTGATTTGTGGATTTTTATATAAACGTATTGTTATTGGAGCCAAAGGCTTGGAACAGATTCCTAATTATTCTTTTTGGAGAGATTTTGGGAATTTACAAGCAGTAAGTAAAAATTTTCAAATATTAAAGAATGGTATTTTTTGCATAAAAATATTTTTTTATACTTATTATCTATAAATTCTTTTTTTTTTGTTTAAGTTGAATTAATATAATATTAACCAGTATCATTTTGAAAACTGCATTTATTTAAGAGAAATCGAAGATAGCACTAAGCATTTGTCTAAATTATTTCTTTTAAATAAAATATTGAACTTCTGTAAGTTTATGATCATCTTTAATGATGTCGTGCTTTACTATAGATTATCTTTTAAAAACTTTATTATCTTAATGCAAATTCTGATAATTTCTTTGTAAAGCTCATATAAATAAGTTGTAAGAGTTCCCATATCATAACATTATATACATATATAGAAGCCAAAATATTATGATTGCTTTCTTAGCATATTAATTGAATATGATATATTTTATTTGAATATCTATCACTGGACTTCTTAATATTTTATTTCTTAACTCAATTGTTTGTTGTCTCCCACTTTTAATTAGATATAAATTGTATTTTAATATTTTACTTTATTTAAAGGTGACAAATTTTATTAAGGAAATTTGACATATGAATTTCTTCTTATCATTGCTTTTAATTTGTAATTGTGCTTTTTTAATATCTGGTTATAAAGTTATTTTACATTTGTTTAATTTTAAGACATAATTTTAAGCCTTTGTCTAGTTTCGGGGCAGCTTATCCAGAAAATGGATCTTGTGTTAATTCACTTACTTGCTTGCTCTTAGTATGTTAGCTAGAATAAGAAATCACTAGTAAAAAAAAATTAGATCAATTTTTAACTGGTTAACTTATTAAATTCAATCAGCATAAAATCCATGTTTGAAAATTTTTGAAAACTACTTTAGAGTAATAATTTAATTTAATTTTCAAAACAATTTTATACAATTTCTAATAATTGTAAATATTAATGTTAAAAACATGTACATATGCATATTTTGCAATAATTACACTCACAAAGTAAACAATGTAATTAAAAAAATAATTTGATTCATTTTATTATTTTATACAGTTTTGCCTTTCTGGCTTCTCTTCATTAAACAAAACCATTAGTGGCATTTCTGTGGGATTAAACTCAAGAAAAGCTTTTTATAATTTTCTTCACTAATAATTGGAAGCTCACTATGACCAAAAAGATAGTAATACTTATGATGCTGATAGAAGTATTTTCTTTATTCTTTTAATTATTGAGCATGAAATATACATATTGATAGAAGTTGAAGGTGAGAAAGAGAAGGATTCATAAATGTAAATAACTTTTATAAGCTATTTTGCTTTAAAAAAATAATTAAAATCTTTGTTAGTAGGTTCTTGGGAAGGATCTTTGATAGTTATGTTAACTGCTGGCCATTGGTGAACATAATCAATAGACACAAGAAATCTTTGACAATTCTTTTTTTACAATTAACTGCTGGTTGTAATAAACATTACATTTTTGGTGATTTATCAGAAGCATGCAGATAATACACAAGTATCAGATTTCCTAACCTTTTGAATAAAAAGTTCGTATTAAAAAAATGTCCTGTAGTCTAAAGGTTCTGAATAGCGCACATCTTATGGTTTTTTAAAAAAAATTTATTCTGGCTGATTGGGATTGTAATCACCTTAGATAATCAAAAATTTGTTTAATAAAAATTAAATTTTAAATGATAACTTCTTTTCTTTTGTCTTGATTTTGTCTTGGGTCTTTTGAAATTGTAAAAATTAAGTCCTTATGTACTTACTACCATATATTAGTATTTTAATAAACTTCAAAATAAATCATGAATGAGAAGATTCACAAATACTATTAGCTCCTTTTAATTCTTTTGCATTTTTCCAGTGATTCTTTTCAAGTATTTTCCTTAACTCAAAAAACCGAAATTTTTTAACACATTTATAATGCCCCTCCCCCATGGAAAATACATAGTATTGCTCACATTGCTGTTGAAATGTTTAAGAACTGAATTTATTTTTCTAAATATATTCTTGAACTATATAAAAAAGCACCTCCCGAACACAGCCTTTTTACTCTTACACAGATTTTGGTTGACAAGATCTTACATAATTAAGATATTATTGTAATATTTATTAAGTAAGGTATAATTCTAATAAAAAATAAAGTTTTAAATTTAAATGTATAAAAGATAATTAGTCATCATTTTTATAAAAGATTTATTTTAACCAGATTCTTATCAAATTCTTATTTCATCCAGACTACATTCATTCCAATATGAATAATTTCTGTATATTATAGTTGATTCTTATATTGTTTAACCTGGCTAAAAATTCATTGACCCAGAGAAAATTAGAAATCCTGATTCATAATATTTAAAAAATTAATTTAGTTTTTATATAATTATAGGATGGCTGTGATTATATTTGTCGATGGGGTCCTAGACAAGAATCCCAGGCTTACAGAGGTATTGACGATCATTTGAAAATGGATGAAGAAAGAGATGATCAGTTACTTAATATGTGATATTTCATTCCATTCTATATGCCTTTCATGTATGTTTCAAGAAATTCCTCATACAGATATTTTATTTATATTTTTTTATACAAAGCATATTGAAAAACCGTCTTTACTGAGAATCCTCATATTGAATTGGAATGCATACAGCAATATGCAGACACCGATTTTTGATTTCTAAGAAACCGCTTCTAGTCATGGTTGCAATTTGTATTATTTTATAGCACTTAATGAATGGCTTCTGTTGTTAGTCTCTATATCTTTGAATTTTTTTTAATTGAGTTTTGTATCTCTTGATGTCTAGTTTTCCAATTTTTTGTATTCATGATGAATAAAATTGCTGTAAATTTCAATTAATATTCTAACAGATATGCCAAGTTATTTCTTGTACATAGAACATTAAAATATGTGCAGTGATATAATTATGTAAAATGCCATTTAAAGTTTAAAGTCATTAAATATTTCAACACAGTTAATTTTTTTTGTGATGTTATTTTATAAGTTAAATTAATTCTATTTATCTAGAAGAATAGTGTAGTATGGAAATTATTTTGAAGGTTGTGAATGATACTTTATAAAATTCCAAATATGTAAATTTATTTAATACTTATATTTCTTTCTTTATGTGTTTTTTTTATTTTAATTTTAAAATGAGAATGTAAATAGTTAACTTCTGACTTAGTGTTTGCATGATACTTAGTAATAATACATTACTTTAAATTAATTTTTTTAAATTGTCATCTTGTAGGAGGTTAGAATTTACAAGGACTTTGTTAGAAGAACTAATCGTTAATAGGGAGGCTTTAAATGTGCATCAGTTTTAATATCATAGTTTTTCTATATAAAATATTGTTTTTTTTTTTTTTTTTAAATAATTTTTGTAAAGATGCTTCCACAATTTTTCACACTTCTTCACTTTTGGAAATATTTTGTAGATGAAGTATGTAAATGTAAACTTTTGATATTCTAGTGAATTGATCTAAGTCAAGTCTTTTTTTAAATTCATATAGTTTGCTTGAAATCTAATTTTTCATATTATTTAAAAATTCTTTTTTTCTTTTTAAAATTTTGCCTGTACAATGAAGTGCAATATATTTTTTTCTTTTTGTGATGCTTAATTATTTAAGTGCATTCAACGTGTGTGCATGCCAATGTAAAACCTCATTTTGGCATGGTCAGTGTGTAATTTTTTATTTAAAAAAGTGAAATATTATTTTCCTTATTACAATATTATGCAAAATTTACTTTGGAACGATTTATATTACTTTCAATGTGTCATCGCTTGACTTTAAAAAGTGGGATTTGAGAGACTTTGAAAAATAAATTCTACTGTTGACTAAGTGCTAATGATCATTACATTTTATTTTTTGAAAACTTTTGTTGGTAGATTCTGTAGTATTCCAACAAACTTTGAAGAATTCTTTTATTCATTGCATAACTTTAAGAAATTTTTTTCTATTTTAAAATTAAAGAATAATGTTTTTTTATATTTTTTTATACACTTAAGAGTTGCAAATCTTTTGGATTCTTTATCATCCAGAGTACTTTCTTAATGAAAGTTTATACTTTTATCATTTATGTTTCATTTTTTTTTCTTTCGTGGGGGAACTCTTTCTAGAATTATTCCTTCAATTCTTTTTTAAATAATCCTTTTGAAAATATGCTATGATATATGTATAAAATTTATTTTTAGTAAACATTCTCTAAAGCATGTAAAATATTTCATTTTTGAGAAAAATTTAATGACATATTTTATATTTCCAGTATTTAAACATGATTAATAATTAAGTACAAAAGCTGTTTTACTGGGAAAAATATTCTCTTGAGATGTTTTACATATTCTTGTTGAAATGGCATTTAATATTTGTCTGTGGAACTTTGAATTAGCATTTATGTATTTGAAGAATAATGATGTGGTAAATTAATTTTTATAATATTGAATTTTAAATTTGTTTAAAATGAACTAATTTGAAATGGTTTTTAATTTGAAATGATATTGAAAATGGACTAAAATGAAAAGTTAACATTAATTTATTGTTTTGATTAGCATAACCTTTGTGTAAGTACTCCAAAACTTATTATTAACTGCAGAAACTTCTTGTTGAAGTGCAAATTAATTTTCAATGCATTTAAAAAGAAATTTTCTCAAATTCTGCTTTTTGTGATAATAGACACAAATGAGCTTGTTTAAAGATTTTTTTTTTTGCTAGTGTTTGGTTTTTATTTTATTTATTTTGTTTTAACATTGCATTTTAATATTTGTTTTTCACATCTGACCAAGATGTGGGGTATATCAACATACATTCCTTTAGCCAATGTGGGAACAAAATTAAAAAAAAATAATATGTGAATAGATGATTTATTATTGCACACTTTTTTCCTTATGTTTTAAATAGTTTGAACATGGAATGATGTTTTATATTTATTTCTTAATGCCCCCCCCCCCCCTTTTTATCGTAGATTCACATTTGAGTAATTTGGCATTAAATATATACTTATGCCTGTTTTCTGATTTTTTATTTTTGCTTTCCTCTATTTGATTCTACAATTTATTTATAATTTTGTAGTGGGTTTTGTCTACTGCAATACTCGAATGTATTTCAAATATTTGCAGCTATTTGAAATTGATCTTGCTCTATGTAAATATGCCAGTCTGTTCAAATTGCATAATCTTTATAGAAACACCATTTAAAAGATGCATATATATGACTATTTTTTGATATGTTGTATATTGCTAGTACATGTCAGTCGCTTGAATAATAACTGTTTTGAATAAAAATATTTTTAAAAATGAGAGAAATGGCTTTTTTAAAAAACTTAGCTGTACATATTTATAACTGAGTAAGTTTAAATATTTCTGATTGATAAAAAGTTTAACTGAATGTCTTCTAAAAGTTCCTTGATATATAATGTATAATGTTCCTTGTATATGATTTGTGTGATATCAATCACAGTGAAAATTATTTATGTAAGAGATAAAATAAATTATGATGAAAATATGGAGATATTTCTGTCAAAAAAATATAATTGATAGAAATGAAATTCAGTCGAGGCTAGTCAAATTAATGAGAAAAATGACTAATTTTATAGCGTGTTAATATCTTATAGGATAATAATGAGTGAACTGGCCTTATAATTTTGATAAAAATATAGACAAAATATATTTGCATATCAGCAACTAAATGCTTAAGTTTGTACATTGAACTTAAATGAAATATTCTACATAATTAAAGTATTTTGTGTTGAATACTTGCAGGCTGAAATGTGCTGAAATTTTTTAACAACAGTTCTTTTCTCTGATATTTTAGCATTATCATGTAGGTATTTTTTTAATATATTTAATTTTGTGAGCTAATACAGCATAATGAAATTAACACAGGCAAAATATCCATACTGAAAGTTTGGTGTTTCTATTATTATTATAGGTATTAGCATGCCTATCTTTTGTTATGAATAAGCATATTTCATCCTCTAATTCTAAAAGAAAATGTAGCTTATTTGATAATAGACAGGAAAGTTAATCAAAATTTCATTAGTTTTCAAGTAATGTACTCCTAATATTTTAAACATAAATATGAAATTCAAAGTTAAAATTTTTATTACTGTTACTGATGTCTGATGACGAGTCTCCTATACTGTACAAGAAGAAAAAAATTAAGGATATAAATTCAATTTACAGTGATTTATCTGAAATCCAAAATCATAGATATCTTAATTATCAAAACTAACAGAATATTCCTAAAGCAAATTTATGATCTTATAAGTGAAAGAAGAGCCAGGAAGGGCTATTACAATGAAAAAATTATTTTTAAATTTTGTTATGAATTTATTATTAATTTAATGAATTTATTATTTTGTTATGAATTTATTTTGATCTCAAGCTGTTGTAAAAAGTAATCTATTATATCAAAAAGTGACTATTATATTTTGTGATATGTTCTATAATAAGAATTATATACTATAGAAAAAAAAAGAAATATATATAATTGACGCAGGAAAGGATTGTTGCAATAATAATGCTGTAATTATCAACCATAGATGTAACAATTTTGCACATTAATGCTCAATTTAATTTAAATTACATATTTTAGAAAACAATTTAAAAACGGTTATAAGCAATAAAACTTAGATAATTGTGTAATAAAATTAAATTTTAAAATCATTTTTTTTTTATTTATAAAGAAAAATTTATTTAAGATAAGAGTTTTTGGAAAATTTATCAACAAATTGGTAAACATTTTTCTTATAGCTTTATATTTAAAGTTTTTTAAAGTATAAAATATAAAAAAACACACATACAATTGTTTTCAAATTCTTTGCATTCCATGATAATGAATCATTGAAAATAAATCAAAATAACAACACTGATTTCAATACCAAGTTAGATGGTATATGCCAAATGACTAGGGATTTAAGAATATATATTTTCTTAGACAAAGGAAAAAATATGATTATACTCGATTTAATTACAGAAGTAAAATATAAGTGTTTTGAAAAAAAAAAAAAAAAAAAAAAAAAGAACATTTATTTAATTTATCTGAATTTAGAAGCATAATGTATTGAAATAATTATGGAATTTTATTAAGAAAGCAGACCTATTCTACTGTATTGCATAACTAAGAACATAATTTATTTTATTTATTTCTCATATCACATATTGGGTGCCATTTTGATCCACAATATTATGTACAAATTACATATCTTATTTGACAATGTCAAAAACTTAAACATATGCGAAAGATTGTTTAATTGTATCATTCTTTTGCAGTGCTTGAAAGAACTTCATTATCAGTGCTTAACCTAAACTAATTGAGAGGTTAAACTAACTTGAGTAGCTATTTTAAATCTAACCTAATTGAATGGTCTTTGTAAGATAAATATGATTTTTCTTTCTTTCATTCACGTATCTGAATACCTGAAAACTTGGTAAAGAGAGAAAATTCAATTATACGATTGATTTCTTGGCTTGAATTATAAGAGAGAAATAAAATCTTATGTTAGATAAATGGTGTGTGAATTAGTGAAATTTGTATAAAAGCAACCATATAATGTAAAACTGTTTACTAGAATGTAGCCTCTAGGCATTCTATGATGCTTTCATTTTATCATTACCTAGAACTTTTTCTTCTGCAATCAGAATTCGCTTCAGTCGTAGTAGCAGTTCAAAAGTTAATGCCCAAACACAGGTGAAAATTTCTGGTGTTAGAGATCCTGTGACTGTAAATAGGAAATAATTAGTGTTTGTTGTTGTTTTACCCAATTGTTGATGTACTTTTTCTATTTTCTAACACTATGTGCAAAAAGAAATTTATTATATTAGAGAATCTGAGTATCAATCCTGCGATGAAAGTTTATTGTAGAGCTGCCATTTATGAGTAATTTTTTATGTGCATTTGTTACTGAGGGTAATGCTAGTATTTTTCTTAACTGGTATTTCTGCATCTCGGATATTTTAGGAAACTTGAGTATGCTAGAGTCATCAGATTTAATGCGACCCTTCTTTTCTTGTTCTATATATATATATGTTTTTTTTTGTTGTTTTTTTTATCAGATCAATATATCTTATTTTTCTATTTATTATTTACTCATTTCTTACAGGAAATTTTCTTTAAGGAAATTTTCTCTCTCTAATTTTCTATATCTTTGCAATGTGGAATTATTTGCCAAAAGAGAATAAATGTATCTAATTAATTCATTTTGCATAAGATGTGTGAATGAGATGTGTGAGACTTCTTACAGTTTCAGACTGTGCACATTATGAAGAGTCAGTTTCAATAACTGATCAATTTAATTTCACATTTTAGCATTTTTTAAAATTTTATCAACATGTTAATGATTAATTTTAGTGCAAATTTTAATTTTGTAAATTTATGAAACTATGTTTTATTTTTTAAAGTAAAAAAAAAAAATTAAAACTACAGTTATTAATTAATGATTATAAAGAAATGATTAACTTTAAATCAATTCAACATTAAAAGTTAATATTTTACAAGCTGCTCAAGTGAAATATAGAATAATCAGACAAATGAATAATTAATATTCCATAATAGTATAAATAATTATTCAATCATAATTTTATTTAATGATGATTTTAATAAATATGTTTGCAACATCAATATTTTACATTTTATTGAATTTATAATATTTTTTAAGCAATTGTTCTGTGATATTAGTCAGAAATTCACCCTTAAATGAGTATTACCTATTTGCAACGATGTATGTCTTAAATTTTCATCTCAGGAAAAGGAAGCAAGTCGAAAAAAGTATATTAAACCTTTGCCCTCGGAAAAGAAGTTCGATGCAAATTTATTCACTTAAGACAAGGACATGTTAATTGCTCCGATATATATATATATATATATATAATTGTTTTAATTTATATTTTCCCTAATATCCTTTTCCACATCTTCTTACCAATTTGTAGGTATTTTTAACAATTAAAATAAATAAATAAATGAAATGTCAAAATGATGAACTGTTTTGAATGGTGAGTGAGAGTCACCATCCGAGTGCAAAGGGTTAAATCATTGAAAATATTAAAAAAAAAAAAAAAAATGTTTTTCTTAGAAACAATCTGAAAAAGATAATGTTTCTCTCTGTGTTATTTTATGCGTATAAGTTTACAAATTCTATGACCTTTTTTTAGATATTGCAACTTACTGTGCACATTATATTGTTATCTTTTTCTTTGACTGATAAACAAAACAATACCCCTTCCCTAAATTATTCATATTTATTTCTGCACTCCTTATTTAGAAAATTATATAAAATTAAAAAAATAGTATCCTAAAAAAAATCTAAAATTTAGTTTTTAATGAAAAAAAAAAACATTCTTGAAAACCTAATTTTTTTTTCAGATGAAGCAATATAAAGCACCGCTTCGAAACTATATTGTTTGTCTTTTAAGCGTTTTTAAAGAGCTGTTTGATATAACTGGTAGTTAAAGAATTGTTATGCTAAACGTTTGCTTTAGAACAAGCTGCAATTTTGTAATCAGTCTGAGTTTTCATTCATTTTCTGCTTGCAATGCAATGTGGACCGATTCCAAGAAGTCATTTCCTCTCTGAAAACTGTTTAGAATAGTGATGAACAACTGCAATATCTCCACCCCTTGTAGCATCTAAAATTTTTTAGTTATTTGAAACATTAGCTTGTTAAAAAACAATGTCCAGGTTTTAATTCAAATTTATCTTCATGTAAAATTCTAATGAAAGTGTTTGAATGCTAGGGTAATATCCAATATTGAGAAACAAATGAATTCTTCCAAAATCTTAGTAACTTAGAATCGGCAACTGCTATTTGCTAGCCAACCATGTTAATTATTGAGTAAGTGCAAAAAAGTAATTTAAAGTTGTTGCTGAAAGTAAAACTATTTTGGGCTCATTATTATTATTTTTTTATCTTTTTTGTATATGAAATGTACAAAAAGCAATAAAAAAAATTGAAATTCAAGATTTCGGTGTATCACCACTTATTTATTGTATATAAAACCACGATAGTTTAAATATATATCTAGCTAGATCGAGAAAATTTGGCATCAGTCCTTGTTCCAAAAATATAAATCTGTATCAAGTTATGAATAAAATCTAAATTAGAGAAAGATGGCACTTAAGGCATCCGACTAGGTCCGGAGGAATTTTTCAAAAAAAAAAAAAAATGTTTATATGATGTTTTTAATTAATATAAGAATGAAATGATGAATAAAAGTGAAATTATTTAAATATATATATGTAACTTTTGAAGAAAAAGCATATTTTGAAGCGAATTTTAGCATTTATTTACAAAAACTTGGAATGTTCTGGAGAAAAAAAAGTTTGCTGTTTTTCATTTTTCTTTGTAACATTACACGTGTGGGGCCGCGGTGGCCTGGTGGTAAGGTCTCGGCTTGTGAGCCGTAATCTTTCAGGTTCAAGACCCGATTCCACTGAAGAACAGTCGTGCAAGGGGGTCTGTTGCACGTTAAATCCGTCATGCCAAACGTCCTGCCGCTGGTGTGGAGAGGTGGGTACCAGCTCAGGTGTCGTCCTCGTCATCTGACCGCGGTTCAAAATTACGAGGTTCGTCCCAAAATAGCCCTAGTGTTTCTTTACAACGGGAAGTTAATATAACTAAACTAAACATTACATGTGTAACATATCTTAGAGTGTAACTAATTATCATCTAAAAATATATTCAAAAATAAAATTTTTGTGCATAATATATGAAATTTTGGATTTTTCAACAATATTTACATTAAATAATCATAAATGCATTTCTAGAGCATTCAACATCAAATCCAATAGTTCATTACATTCTGGATGCATAACGAGCTCTAATTATAAATTTCTTTAAGATATCTAAATTATTTTTTGTGATATGATGATACTCGTAAATGGAATTATGAAAACACGTTCTATAGAAAATGCATTTAAAGTTTTTAAATGCTTTAAATAAGCATCTCTTACATGTCAATAGTTTGTAATAACTTCATTTCTAATCGAGATATAGACAAAATAAAGGTATCACTAGAAACAGAAACGTACCTATTTTTTGAAATTACAAAGAAACAAAAATGCAAATTTTTTCTCTAATTCATGCTTCCATCCTAGTCGAATACCTTAACTTTTTTTTTTTTTGCCCTTTAGAAACAATATTAAATATATATTTATATGTGTGCAAATAAGTGATTACGTGAAATAAGTGATTATAATTAAAAATTATTATCATTTTTTTAAATTGTAAAGTTTTTGTGAAAAAATTGTTTAACAATCAAACTAGCCAGATCCTACGAAAATATCGAGAGACGAAAGTGAAGATGGTGAATTATATATTTTATTATATAATCAGAAAAAAACATGTTGTTTTAATTTAATTTTTGTTTATTTATTATTTTTGCTATAGAAGCATTCAAAGTTTATTTAAAACTCTGCTGTCATTTTAACAAATCGATAGAAACTGCAGTAACTTTCTTTGGCTTTGCACTGTTAAAATGACTCAAGCATGCATTATTGTTATTTGTTTTTCAGGTTGAATTCAGTGGATAAAAGGTTACTGGTTTCAAAAGGTATGTGAATTTGCCTGTAAGGTTGCTTGCTTTTGGTATTATTTCGCTTAGTATTCACGTAAATACGTATTCACGAAAGTATATATTCACGAAAAGTATATATTCACGAGTATTCACGAAAAATTTTATAAATAATTTTCTTTTTTTCAGCAAGAAAAGAACCAACATAAGTAGTCTTCTCAAAACTTTCTAGCACACTAGCTAATAATGTGTTATCCCTGCCCTCCTACAAAAATTGTGAACTTCGAGCCAGAACTTGACACTATGCAGTGCGAGTTTCATTCTTCTAAAGGCCTTTCGCCTATGCAAATCTCGAGGCTCCTTTCTCCCCTTCCCAAACTTTGAAAACCGTATTTTTTGTCAGATTTAATTTAACCTCTTTATAAATAGTTTTAAGCCTTTTATAAAAAAAAGTAAGCCTCTTTATAAAAAAAAGAAAGGCTTACTTTTAAGAATAAAAGAAAGGCTCGAGGATCACTTTCTAAACAATTATTTGTAGAATATCACGTAATAAAATAAGCGCAATTGAAATGTGAAAGCAGATTTAAATAAAATGGTTAAAAAAAATGGCGAAACTTTTCTTCATACAATTCACATGATATTTAATAATAGAATCTGCATTCTTTTAAAGTTATAAAGCATTTTATAATTATTTTTTAGGAATTATTAACTTGCAAATTGTAATTAATTAGAAATATAACTAGAATAATGTTTCAAAATAAATTTAAACAATTCTTGGATTTGTGTTTGAATTATTTTGATTTCATGCTTTTTGCAACTAAATAACTTTTAAAATAGGTAACTCATAGAAAATTGTCTACTTTGCTTATTTAATAATACTTTAATAATGGCAGGAAGGCTTAGAATTTCATTTTGAAAGTCCAGAACATGGGTGTTGTGTTTTGTGTTTCGCAGTATAGGATAGGAAAATATGTATTTTGTGCATCTTGTTCCGACCGATTCAGAACAAAATTTAGCACAAAACTACGACTTTCATTGCAAGATAATGAACCAAAGTTCATTTATCTAACTCGATGTCGCATTTAGATGCACGCAAATGTACAGACTGACAGATATCAATTCTTTAACAGATTTTGTTCAAAATTTGAAGCGGTTATACATTCAAGATGTTAAATCGATAAATTCTAGTATTTAACGTGCTCATTTGTTCTCAAATACATAAACGTAATTTTCATGAATAGATTTCGATAAAAATTTTGATAGAAATCTTCTAATAGGATGTAAAGATCACATATTAAATTTTACCCTTTTATCTCAAAATGTTTTTGAGTTTTATCCTCTTCACAGACAGACATGATTTCAAAAATTTATTTTTTGGAATTTAACAAGTTTGAAACGTAAAGATTCGTTAGAATGTCGAGGCGGAATTCTTTTGATGAATGTGGAATACATTCTATTTGTATTCTTTGTACAGTATAAAGGATGAAGCAAATTGAGTTTCAAACGATGATGTTGATAATGTATCTTTATAAATTTTGAACAGATGATGTGGTTTAAAAAATCACTTGAAAGACCTTTGCCGAAAACTGACATTTTATTTTGAAGAATTAGAGTTAATTATAGCAAAATCACGCGAGGCGGAAAGAGTTGGAATGCATTATGACAAAACTTGCTCAAGTTCGTTGTTAAATTTTTTCACGAATGGCAAAAATGATAGATTGCCTCAAGGTTAACGCCGCTTAAACACACCAATTAATCTGCTGTTAAGTTGAGACGACTAAAGCTTTCTGTTGCAATAAAAGACATTAACCGTTTTCCACACTACTTAAATTTACACAAATTTGCATGATAACGGATGTGCAAATACGCAGTTTTATTTTAAAAGGTTCATTATTAGTTCTTGTGTAGCATAACACGCACAGTATTTAAGAGTTTATTTTATTCAGCCTGAATTTTTAACAATACTAGCCAACTTCGGCGACCAGTTGTTCTTCCATCACATTAATAGTAATAATTTAATTAAGTCAAATCAACTTTGATGAACTACATTTTACTACAAAAAAAAAGTAAAAAAGGAAGTACTATTTTGAACTATACTTGTATTATAAATTTATAGAATTTCTGATTGGCTAGCTATGTTTGAGAATTGATAAAATTAATTTGTTAGTGAAATCTAACTAATTGTTAAGGTTGGAGGCTCAGTCAGACCAGGGTGGAATTTTATTTTGTGATATTCCTCAAAAATAAAAGTAGGTGGGAGGAATCAGGAAACCATGAGGACATATTTAGAGGTCAGAAATTTTCTATGAAAACAAAAAAATTGACCAAATCGGTGATGTGTTTGGGGCAGGTGTACTCTGTCTGTACTCTTGATAAAATGGCAGTTTTTTTTATCATCTCGTAATATATATCTTTTACATCTGTTGTGTCAGAATATCCAGTATACCAGATACGTTGTAACTTTTTAAATTTTTTTATCCGCAGATATGAAATTTTGTTTATAAGATACTCTACGCAGTAACACTCAGTATACCAAATAAAGAATTTTTTGTTTAAATGCCCCATAATTTCAACTGAAAGAGTTAAGAAATGAATGAGCTTTAATTTAAAGATATTGTGAACTATGTGAAAAACATAGTCGAGCAGGTCTTTTTTCAAACCAGTCGCAATCGCTACGAACTAATACAACGACCCCCTCCCCCTTATGATTCAGAAGACCCACACTTAAAAATACTGTCTGGACTGTGTTGAGAATCTGGTATAAAAAGGTCAGACAAAAGATTTTTCATTTATCGAAAGTCGTTGTGATGTTAGCAATGTCGATGTCTGGATCCTTTATTCTTAGTCAGTTTGGATCTTTATTTTTTAAGGTATCCGAACACGTTGAAAAGATCGATTTTTGCTAAAAATGGCATTTAAAAAAATTCTTATATTGGATAGACCAGTCTTTGAGCTAACCAAAACAGATTTACTTTTGTCTTTACTTTAATTAGAAGTTAAGATATTAATATTTTCGTAATGATAGGTAAACCGGAAGTGGACATTTAAATGACCGGAAGCACCGATTTAAAGGGCCAAAAACATGTTAAATTTGTATAAAGACAAATTTAGTTTTAAATACGGAACATTTTTTCCACGTAAAAATGCAAAATGCCAATAAGAGTTTCAACGGTGTTTTGTGGAAATTAGTACCTAAAGATGTCTTTGTTGAGCTCCGAACCCTGAGATTAGAAGCATTGATGTCTGTAATGCATTTTAACGAAGGTTTTATAGGATGACTAAATATCCTAAAGGTTATTGGAGTGTATCCGAATGCAAATGCAGTTAGAGCATTTGCTGAGCTCGACAAAGACAGATTAAATGAATCTAGGTGTCATTCACTGCCAAATGCGAAAATTGCCAGAAAAAAAATAAAATGATTAAAAAAGGAAATGAATGAGGAGAAAGAAGACATAACCTATAAATATTGTGAATTTTAAGTATATATACACATAATTTATTATTAAAACATGTTACTGTATACTTTAAAAACATTTTTCTCAAAATTCATTTTTACTTATTTTTTGATGACTTCAAATCAAATAACTCAAAATATAATTATCATATTACTATGAAATTTGGTGGACTTTGTTTTTATACTATTTTCTAGAAAATGAGTTAAAAGACTTTAGATTGAGTGAACAGTTTTTAATTTACAGCCTATCGTTTGAATAATAACGTCATAAATTTACTAAAAATTTCAAAATAAACCTTCGACTGGTTCTAAACTCTTTATTTATTATTGTAACCATACCCTCGTCGTTCATTCCCTGGAGAAAACTATGTAGTTTATTTTGGTATAAGCTTTGTTCGGATGAGAGAAATAGTTTTGGTAAGCCAATTTTAAGAATTTGCTTAAATTTATGCTATTAAATACTAATTTTTAGAAATTATTAATATTTATTTCAAATATTGACGTTCTATTGCTAATCTTTAATAGTATTAAACCCAGAAATATGATCAAAGTATGTCTACACCACGTTTTTCTACAAAAGTGCTCCGAACGTGTTCGGATACCTCAAAATCAAGCCTACAAAGAGTGAATCGCGTTCACCTGGACTTTTCCTTTTTCTGAATAATAAAAAATTAGCTTGTAAACAAAGCTTCTACAAAATAAAATTAAACGAAAAGAATTAATATCTAAGACAATGTAGGAGTAAGAACAAATACGGAAAATATAAATCGCATGTTTATTCTTATAAATCAATCTCAATCTAGGAAGAAAGAAAAAAAAATCATTTAAATTTGACATCGGTGCTTTGAATAATATTAAAATTTTCATTGTCTTGAAGCAGAGGAACTTTTGGTGAAATAATTTCAGATGGATTTTTTTTTTCTTTTCTTTACTTCCATTTCTGAATCTGGAGCTATCCAATTTTGATATTCTAATTCAGAAGGCTTCTCACGCAGATACTTTTTAGCCTAATTATGGTTAAAGAGTTTTTTTTTTTTTTTTTTTTATATAGAACTCATTCTACATCGAATGCGATTGGATGTTATTTCGTGTTCAAAGAATGAAATGTATGCTACTGTAATGGAAGCTATATAAAATGAATGTAGAAACGAAATTCATACGGTTTTATAAAAGAAACTTTTTAGAAATCTAGAATATTTGATATTTTCGCCGAAAATTATTGGTTTTTCAACGTAATCACCTATCTAAATAAAGATGGTAACCTATGAACCGATGCTCCAAATCTGATGAAAATGAACTCGTATGAACACCATTTATTATCCTTCAGGCACAAAAAATACAAATGTGAGAAATGCATGTTGTTATTTTTTAAAGTGGTTGGAGAAAATATTTTATGAATATATGCTAATTAATAACTCACTCTATTGTGAATATATACTACAATTATTTTTTATAATGGCTTAGTAAAATAAGAAAAAAAGTACATGTGTAAAATGAACTATTTAAAGATTAGATTATTATATACTTATTTATATGTGTATACTTATATATATATATGTATTAGACTAAAAGAATACATTTTAGTGGAAAACAATCAGACTTTAAACTTGAATTTCCTTATCTTCATTTTAAAACACGTGTTCTTATCGATAAATACTTCTCCTTGTCCCCTGAGTTATTGCAAACTTGAATATTCTCAAAAACTGAAAGTCCACCGCCCCGCTCAATTTTATATATTGTTTTGAATGTATAATATGTGAATATTCTAAATAAAAATTCTGTATAAAAATATACTAAATATACTTTCTCACTTAAGTAGGGGGCGATATGAAATATGAAATAGATGTTCATATGAATAGATGCTCTTATACATGAAATAGATGCTCACAAGCGAACTCCCGGGTACAGTGGTTTGTTTCATTATAAGGATCACATAATACATTTCTGTTGTCTAGGCCAGGGGTGGGCAAACTTTTCCAGGTTACGGGCTACATCTACATTTTTTTAAAGGTGTTACGGTCCACCCAGTGGCGTAGGTGTGGTGAACTGAATAAAGTCTACAATATTTATTATAACTTAATAATAAATACGGAATATGTACTTACCTACATAACAAATTAATAATAGCAAGATACAAACATAATAATAGCGACTAATATAATAATATCAAATAACGCATTTAATATCAAACAATTCAAAATATATTAAAAAATAAATCATTTACATCTAAAATTGATTCTTGTAGTTAGTAGAAGACATAGTCTGCCTACTGTTCGCCAATCTCGAACATCTCAGTATATAATTATTAACTGCTAATCTTGCACTGGATTCTAAGTGGTCGTCTGTAAGACAGGAATAATCTGTTGTCTTAATTATATTCGTCGTTGAAAAATGCAAATTCACACATTTAAGTATAACCAAAAAACGATGTTAAATGATATGCATTTTTTTTAAAAAATTAGGATAATTTACTTCATCATTAGATTTCAAAAGTTATTCTTAGGTTCTGAACTACGTACTTTTAAAATTATATCATTTTGTAGGAGAACAGCTTCGTTTTCATCAAGAAATAAAGATAACATATAATTTATATTTTCAGTTCTTTCTTCCACATCAACATTGCCAAATGGATAACATATGAATGTAACAATTGTTTTCTTTTTGTAGAGCGTCTTAGGCGGTCACTCCAAAATATCTTGGTGGTCTACCGGTCGATCGCAAACGACTTAATACCCACCTCTGGTCTAGCTTGTTCTTTTCTTGTGTTATCATGTTAACGGACAAGTAAATATGATTACAAAAATATTTTTTTTCTACATATAAAGCATCAAAATTTATCTAAATTTCGATGATTTAGATCAAAATTCTTTCTTTCAAATACAGAATTTCTTCGACGATTGCATGACTTCCCATTTTATGTTACACTTCGTTATGAAGAAAAAAAATTGCGCTTCTACAATAATTTGGATAGAAAGGATTACGAATAAAACACTAAATTAAAATATCATTTATAAATTAAAATTAATGAATACTACTAGAATGCATTTTTCTATCAAAGCTTTTCATTTACTAAAGGTCACGAAAATAAAATGGAATAATTTATGAATCAATGTAGTGAATATTTTTTTATCACTTACATAACAATAAAACTTTTCTTAAATCCTTTTAGCGTCAATTTGATTTCCTTTTTAAAATGATTAGTTATTCACTTAGATTTCGGAGTTGTAAGAATTTTTTAAAAATTTCTATGGGAAACGTTCTATAACGACTAACGTATTCTCGAAAAGAAAAAGAATAAATTCAATTTTGCGATGAACGGATTAATCCGATAAAACCTCGAATAAATTTAATTTTATTTTTTCTTAAGTTAATTTCCGAAATTTATTCTGTTCAGAAACTTTAGTTTGTCATTTTTCAAGAACCTGACAGAAATATTAAAATTTTTGCAATGCATTCGATTTCGGGTTTTTGCTTTCTAAGAAACGTTGACAAAGGCAGGGAAGATATTTTATGCAGCATAACTAAATTAAGAATTCTTTCATCTACTATATAATAAACTTATCTGAATCCTATCTAGAAAAGTTTATATTAATGCGATTTTATTTTTATTACTAAAAGTTTAATTTAATTTTACTAACATTCTGTTTTGAAATAATATTAGTACGTTCAAAATATTTCGAAATTTTTAACTTTTTTTCGATATACAAAAGAAATATGCCATTTCGCACAGAACAATTGTAGACAGGATTATCTAGAATTTATCTGGAAAGATTAATCAGAACAAATTTCATGTCATTTATTGTAAATCTATAAAATTTCCTTACGCAGTTAGTCTCATAGCAGAGAGGTTTACAGATATCTTAATAGTTGTTGAATGAATGTTAAGTCACTCTGACTTTGGCAAAAATTGGAGCTATTTGGTCACCTGGTGATGATTTTGGCGACAAAAATGAAAATTCTCGAAAACACAAAAATTATGGCGATATTTCTATTAGGACTTCAAATTCCAAAGAGTGTCGGTCTAATAAATTGCCTCTTTGGAGTGTAGATCGCAAAGCAACCTGTCCATTTGATTTAGGCTGAGCATTGTTCTGCTTTACTTCTAATTAAATTAGCAATTTGCTTATGGGTTTTATAAACTCTCTGGTATTGTTTTGTTACCTATGTTCTATGCTCTGTATGAATAAAGCATCGTTATCCATTATCGAGCTTGTTAGATTTCTTGCACAACATACATCCACTGAATGATTTCCGTAACAATATATATAGCCCATGCGCATAGCTCGTGATTATAACATCCAAAACTTTCCTTTTCAATTATGGTCAAATCGTGGGTACTCCATCTCGATAATGTGCCTGTTTATAAGGCCCTCTCGCAATCAAATTATTACTTATCAGAACCTTTTATTCCGCTGGTTCTCTAAGCAACTTATTTTACTGATCTAGATTTTTTTTACTTGGGTGATTAATTTGCGATTTTCAAAAACAGCAATGAAAGTACTGGAAAAGCTTGTAAAAGAAGATTTGCCGTTGACGCTAAGAATTTTCTATGAATGGCGGCAAAATGTACTGTTGTACAGAGCAATTACTTCTAATGGTATGCCAAACATAAAAAGGAAAATCTTCTTTCAAAACAAAATAATTTAATAGCAAAATAGTTTTTTTTTTGGGGGGGGGGGAGATAAGCCTTGCTTAAGCATAAGAACTATATATGAGCTTGTGATTACCCTCTACATTACTTTATTGTAACATTTTTCTCTGCGATGTATTTAACAGATACTAGTTACATTTAAGAAATCAGAATTCGAATCCATGACCTTCCAGTTTCCGAAATTTTCCATTTCAAATAAAAAGCGCATAATTCGCCTAGCTGAAAATGCTTTTATTGATTACTTGCTGTATTAAGCTGCCAGTTGATTCGCTGAGATTAAAGATTGCTAAAAAATGAAATTAAATATTTTGTATAGTTATATTTGAATTAGTTTTTTAGCAGAACAGTATTTTTAAGCTTTCACCTTTAAAAGTCATTTAAGTATACTGTATATATTAACATATATTATAGAAGCCGTCCTGTTCATAGTGTTATGCATTCCCTTAATCTTCTGTTCATTCTTTACACATACTAATGTATTTTTTTTTAATGAAATGTAGCAATTTTATTTAAAAAAGGTGCTCTTTAAAAAGTCTTCACCTTTACTTGATTCTGAATATAAATCTGAATTATAATACAACAAATTTCAAAAATTCGTATCTTGATCATCAACAATGAAAAAAAAAATGGCAGAATTACATATTAGTGGTAATAATATAAACTTCGTAACGATATGATTTCACTTTAACAGTGAAATGTTTTGTAAAATACATTAAAAATATTTTTCAAAAATTGGCTAAAATTTATTAGAAAATAATTATTCAGTAAAAACTGTGTAGCTGAAAAGATAATTCTTTTTTCATTTTAAAATGAAGAAATATCCTTTTTTTGCTCTAATATTTTTGGAAGTGACATGAAAATTTCGCTTAATTTCTAATTATTACAAAATTCTAATTAAATTTCAACAAAAATCACTCATAATAGCACATTCTCCCCCCCCCACACCAAAAAAAGTATAGATGTTTCAAACTTAGTAGTTTTTGGTCAGTCAATCTAGCTTATAGGCTGCTAATACGCACACGCACACACACACACACACACACACATTACATATATTATTTGTGTATGCAGCTTAGAATTAGCTATAAATAATTCTATCTAATAAATTAATAAATCATATTTCAAATAATCGTTTATTAAATATTTTTTTATAAAGAATTTAAAAACAATCAACAAATTTCCAGTGTGGTTTTAGAAAAGTTTACAATTTAGATTTTAAATCAATGGTTGTCTTTTGAAACGTTTCTCATCATTGTGTTGGTAAGCTGCAAACTATATTTGACTAAATAATTCTTTATTATATATGCAACCAAACTGTTTATTATTTTATTCATCCAGTAAAAAAAAATATTTTTTAATATTGAGTGCTTTTTGAAATAAAAGCCTATTTCCAAAAGTTTCTTTATGTATTATTGTATATAAATAGTTTTAAATAAAAGAAGATACTTCTGAAATTTCAGATGAATAATAATAAATTAGTAAATATAAAATAAATAAGTTCATAAAACAAATAAAAAGTCTTAGGAATAATTTTCAGATATATTCTTTCAAACAATTGTAGGACAAGATCGATAGCAACATAAGAATCAGTCTTCTACAAAAGGGAAATTCAAATTTTATTTTTTATTCTCTATTCGGAGCATCGGATTTGCCTAGAAAAATAAAAACTCATTACAGGAAAATAATAGAAGATTTATTCCAGCTCCATTCGAAAAAAGCATTCATAAAGTAAAAAGAAAAATAATGTTTGTTTTAAAAGGTTGCGCCACAATTATTTGTGTAATGTAATTTAAAAAAGAATTCGCTTTAAATAAAAGCAAGAAAATGTTCAATTTCAAAGGAAAAGAATGATTCTTGTTGCACATTCTTTGAATGGAGAAAATAATTTTATAGTTCTTTTTATTCTTTCAAATGTGTTGGAAAACTAACAGTATTTTTTTATAGAAGAATTTTTATGCCTTTTGACTTTACATTCAAATCAAAGTAAATCAGTAATAAACAGCATATTTTTTGTTGCTTAACTATCAATAGCGACTTCATGAAATACAAAATTAGCACAAAGTCTATATCTAATTATAAAAATTTATTACGTTAAATCTGCTATATTTAGTTGCTCTTATTTTATTTTTTTATAAATTGCAAATTCTGAAATCGAATTAACGATGGGCTTTACCTTGTAATAATACATTACCAAATTTCAATGCGTGTTTTCTCTATAATCCGAAGATTGTCAAAACGGTAGCTCGCGTTATGTGTTGTCCAACATTTGTTTTGTAACACTTGCACACATCAGTTATCCTAATTTTCATTGTTTTAGTACAACGAATTAATGGGGAAAACATCCATAACAACATCTTTGACAGAAATGGTTGATTTGGTTTCTTGGAATTATAAAAGGCACTGTGCTTTTCCCGTCCTCAATGCAATTCCGTTAAAAATTAAATTTTGATTAGCTGCTTATGTTAATAGACTTGTTATGCTATCTGTTCGACAATAATTTTTCCTCTTGAAACAAACTTATGCCATGTTCAAGAATTTACTTTACTAATTACATTTTTAATCAGGGGAAAAAGAATTCATTCTATAAATTGTTTTGGATATCGGTCAATGGATGTAAGGTGAAAGAAATCCGACAACCTGGGGAAGCGATATTTTATTCCACGGAAAGCACGAAGTACAGGGAGCAGTACAGTCAAAGCATTCACAAAGATAGTGCTAGCAGAAATCAACAACACACTAGCAAACACTAAATATTATATAATTGCAACACATTACAACAGCACTCAACGTAAAACATAGGAGAATTTCATCTGCCAATCAATATTTTAAAGAAAGAATTGTATTCTTGTGTAACCTCCGCTTATGCAGCCTCCGTGACAGGGTTTAGAATTTTCTGGAAGGATCTTGGGCCTCATCTTCTAATGGAAATATTTCTAAAATTCTTGTGCTTTCTAGAATCTTCATTTTTGTCACCAAATTCGTCGCCAAAGTCGAGGTGAATTTTATCTCCAAATTCATCGAGGAGCTTCGACCTGGTATCCATTTAGTATTCATTAAGAATACCAGTATATCTTTCTTTCTTACTATGAACTAACTGAGCAGATAAACGATATTATTTGTAACAATAGTCTGAACATTAATCGAACTATATGTTCATCACTAAAGTTATAATGCAGGTGAGTTGAGCGAAAATATTATTCCATTTTAAACATTATTTTCTTTTGAAATTATTTTGTGGAACTCAGCATCTTATTTCTTTAGAGTTATTTAAGTCATTGTGTATACCAGAAATCTTTGTATGATGTTTCGAGGGTTGGAAGTTGAATAGTGTGCAATCTTATTAAAAAATTGGTCTTAGCATGAAACATTTATAATCCTCTGATGTCGTCACCGGTTCTGTGTATAATTTGTTTCGTAGAATATTATGAGAAATATCTGTTCTGACGATGGTTCAGATGGAGTGGTATATTGTTTTTACAGTCTCCTGAAGAATTAATTAGCAAATTGTAGATCTGGATTCTCAATCTGGATTTAATCCCTTATGATTAGGATTTGATTCCATTAAAGGGATAATCACTTCATAGCCTTCGCAGGTGAGCAATTTCAGAAATTCATAAAACGATTCTATCCTAATAATCTAGAAGATGGTACTGCTCTACGCATTCTTCTACTTCTAAATTGTTGAAAATCAGTTCCATGGAGTGCTGGTGTTAGTACTATTAGTACAGCTCGTTATTTTAGAAAAGGATATCTGACAAGCGTGATGCAATTTATAAAAAATTCCAATCTTTGATTCTAAATAACCAAAAATTTTTAATTTTAATAAACCAATTTGCATTTTAGAAAATGATAAACGTATGTTTTTTTCATTGAATGATTTCTTATAAGAAACGAAAGTATATTAAAGCAGATGAGCTTCTATCAGGCAATGTGAAAGTTGAACTAAAGCCAAGTAATAGCTAACGAGAAAGAGCAACAACAACAACAACAACAAAAAAAAATCAAGAGAACAGAGACGATTTTCTCTTAGGAAGAAGGGAAAGACCGGGAGACAATACTCAACTGGCACCGTGCCAAATCAAAGTTAAACTCAACGGGAGAAATTCCGATTTTGAAGCCTTTTGAAGTTAGTTTCCGAACAGAACCAACTTATATATCTCTTAGTCATTGATTCTATTTCTCTTTGTTTTACTTTTTCTTTTCTCTGTTTCGCTATACATCAAACTCTCAGTGTGAAATAAAGGTTATAAAAAGGTCATAAAAAAAGAAAGAAAAAAAAAAAAAGGTTTTTAATTTCAAGGGGGGGGGGTTTGAATCTCTGCAGCCTGGCCGAACAGCTACTAATTCCGAGCTATTACAAATACTGTACACTTGTAATTATGATTGCCCACTACTGTTTCCATTCCCCGAAATTATTTTTGTCATCCTGATTTTTTCTGAGCTTTATAATGACACAGATAAATGTAGAGTTTGACTTCTAATAAGCTACCACTCATTTTAGAAGTATTCCCTTTTTGTTTTAAAATATGATTAAATATTAAATAGAAAGAAAAATAAATCCAAATTTATGCTATCAATTCGCCAACAAACTTTTTATATTAAAAATATTGCAAACAATAATGATATGGAGATATACCAGCTTTTATACATTTTTCTCCAATTTATAAAAAAGTTTTATTATGAATATTTAGATTAAATTATTTCCCGTCCAACTTTTTCAAATAGTAATCTAATATGAAATTATATTGAAATAATATACAGTGAAAAACCTCGAGTTGATTCTTCAAACTTCTTTACGTTGACCAATTAGGTCCAAAAATTGCAATAAATCTACAATTTTAGAAATACCACAAATGAAATTTCATTTACATATTCCGTTCTATTTTAAAATTATCATTTTCATATGCACATGGATAAACAAACTAATAGAAAAGTTGTCCGTTTAACATTAATCGAATAGGAACCTACAATTTTCGATATAATGATCTTATGCAAAATTCTATTCTATGTTATTGCTGTTGAATCATGATTACCAACCGAGAATCGAAATTTGATACTTACAGTTCTAATTATAAGCGCATATGCCCACATTTCATCTATCTATCTTCGTGTATTCTTAAATTATTTGGATGCATTGTACCACAGACAGGCAGATTTCCTTACACGGACTTTGTCCAAACTTTGACTATACTTTTATTATAAAGATCTTTTAGCATATTTCACTTATTCAGCTTTTTCAGTTGTGTATCATTTTTTCCATTACTATATTAACATACACAGCGGACAGAAATAATTCTAATAAATTAATTAAAAAATATTTTTAAAAATACACTTCTACTTAATGTATTAAAATGTAATTTTTTAAAAATTTTAATTATTTTTCATTGTTTAATCATTAATTTGTAATTCATTATTTTAAATGTTATTGAATCTTAGAACAACAATCTTATCTCAAATGTAATGTGTGTGGAATTAAAATTAATTAAATTAATATATTAACTGATAATTTAGTTAAGCTTTGTAACTATTATAATAGTACATTGTCATCGGGAAGATAAATATGTGCAAAATTTCATGACTCTAGTACAATGTCCAGTGGTAAAATAAATGATAAATAGATTACAGAATGCCATTTTTACAAGAAGAAAATTAAATAAAAGTATATAAAAATAGTTATTTTTGGATAAGAAGTTATTCTGAAACCTAGAGAATTATCAAAATTTTGTGGAAGAAATTTTTGACTTGAATGAGATCAGTGTTGGTTAAATAACAATTTGTCGCAAAGTTACTATTGATTTTACTTCCAAATTTTATGGTTAGAAAAAGCAGAGATATTTACTTTGCTGAAGTATAGATTGGTATAATTTTAAATGTCAAACTATCAAAACTGATAGAAGGCAGTAAAAAAACTTTACAAAATCAATTTCAGTTCCCTGTTTTCAAGCTATCAATGAGATGGAAAAAAAAAAAAATCTAAAGAGCAATAATAATTTTTTTTCAGCTTTTCTTAAACAAATACCTGCCATTACTTTGCAAAAACTAAATAATAAATTCTTTCCTTCAAAGCAAATTCATTTAACTAATTGGATTGAAAAGAAAAAAATTAATTAATAAAAAATCAATAAAATAACTGACGTCTTATTTAATTTTTCAGCATATAAAGTATCGTTTTTATTTCCATTTATTCTTTAGTTTTATATCTAAATTCTCGACATAGTTCATCTATAAACCAAAGATTTTTTAAATTATTTGTTTCATTAATAATATGTACATCTTCTCATTTTGATTACAAAAACCAGTTTTTTTTACATATTTAATTTTTAAAATTGTTTTCTTTTGCTAAATTGTGTTCTACTCAGATGGGGCATTCTCATGGGGATTAGGAATAAAAAGCTTCGTGTATTTTGAAAAACTTTACATCTGGTATATAAACCAGCTCGAGTAGTCTCCTCAAAACATTCTCGCATATACTCTAATAACTAGTTGTAACAGCGAACGCCTTACATGGCATTGACATAGAATAATTACGAAATATTAGCTTTTGGCGTGAATTTAATATTTTTACTGAATCCTTGGCGGCCTATTTGGCGATTAATCTCTGTTATCCGTTATAGGTCCAAAAATCGAATTTGTGTTTTAGACACGTTTTCTTCAACCGACTGAAACAAAAATTTGACACAAAACTGAGCTTATAGTCTTAAAAGTGTGTAACAAATTTGATATATTTAAGTCATTGCATTTTTAAATGATCGCGTTTACTTGTTTCTGAAAGTTTCAGGAAGATAGGCATTCAACACGTAGTTGGATTTGGCTCAAAATATGATAGAAATCTACACTATGGATGTTAAATCTTTACATTGAATTTTATCGATATAGCTCACTTCGTTTTGCAGTTACTATATTAACTTCTATTCGCATAGCCGGATTTCCCCATAACAAAGTTTACTCAAGATTTCCAAAAAAATCTGCCAATTTGGTGAAAAGATCGTATACCAAATTCCAACTGTCTAGCTCAAATCATTTTTGAGTTATGTTTATTTACAGACAGACATACAGACAGACATTTTCCAAAAATGTGTTTTTCGAAATACAGGAGGTCTAAAATGTTGAAATTTGTCAAAATCTCGAGGTCGAATTTCTTGACGATTTCTATACTTTATCTATACTACGTATACGAGAAAATAAAAATAAATAATAATGAAAAAAATTATTTCCACAAAGGAAAAAAATATGTGGAGTTGAAAAGATAAATATTATACAATACTTGGCAGAATCGTTTACATATCTTTTAAATATTTTTGGTGTTTTTAAAAATATTTCAGTTGCCTTCCTTTGAATTGGCATGGGCTTCTCAATAATCTATAGATAAGAAAAAAATATTAAATGTGATTACACTGTCTCAGAAATTTCTGCGATAATAAGCAATTTTTAGAAACAGAAAATTTTTATTTCTTTACAAATAAATGATAATAAAAGAGTATGCAATATGTTCTGTAAAGAACAGCATGGAATTTTTTTTAAAGAATAAATGTCACTCTTTTCTTTCAACTCTCATTATTATAAATTCCTCAAATACCTGTTACCTTTTGAACTGAAGCTTATTTGCAGTTCGAACTTTCACATTTTCGTGGACATTCTTTACTATACCCATATTCTTTTTCTTTTAATTGAAAAGAAAGAAGTTGGAAAGAACGCAACACGCAAAAAGAACAACATTCGAAAAAGCCTTCTTCGGAATGTGTGCAATCGATGAGCGGGAGTAAAATTGCGTGTTCTTTTCCGAAAGGATTAGGAAAAAGAAGTTACGCCAGAAAATATTCGGGTAAAACCAGCCGTGTTGTATTATATCGATTCTCATCCCATCTGACGTCATTTGGGCAGGTAGAAAACGTTCCGTGTTTCAGCATCTGCATACAACATTCATAAATGAAGTAAACTTCGTTAAGCGGGTCACGGGACCTTGTGTGAATGGCATTAATTCCGGAACTATGACGTCAAAGGAGTTTTAATTCACTGATTGGAGAAGGGGACAAATTCGTTGTTAACTAAAAAAAATGGCTGCTAGTATTTACAAGACTTTCGTATAAGCATTAAACAAAGTCCAAGATTAATAGGGATTTTCATATTAAAAGCAAAGGTACTAAAGAAACAGAAAAGAATTCTATTCTTTGTAAAAAAATACTGGAATTTGTAATTAAGATAATATATAACAGTCTAAACTAATGTGCATTTTCTATCTTTGGATCTAATATCTCTATTTAAAAGAGCGCATGAATTTTGTGATTTATATATTCAGAATCGTGGGTTCTCTAATGCAATATAGGGAGGTAATATCTCAATTAATAGGGGCCATATAAAAATATGAATAATTTTATTGATCTTATATAAATTAAGGATGATGATAAAAATACTATAGTTGTTGATTCTGATTCTCTGATAGAAAAACAAAAAGTGACTCCTTTATTATCTCTGCCATCTTATAAGATAACATCTTTCGCTTTCTTATGATTCAAATATGTACCCATAGAATATTTAAGATTCCTGTAGATTTTAAGTAATTTTTGTATGGGATTATCAGTTTTTTTTAATAATCTAATTGTAGCTTTCAGATTTAAGAATCGATTATTTGATGCCTGTATAACACCCGGATGAGACGGTTAAGGGGTTAAAATATTGTAATGGCGACAGTTAAAAGAATGTTGGCAATATATATGTTTCTAGTAAAAACGGTTTTGCTTTAGTTCCGATAAGTAGATTACCAGATTTCAGTTCCTTTTTTTTGTTGCCGATTTTAAATTATTACTGATTGATTGAAGTGATTGATTTCTCTCTTTCTTAAGTTCAAGACTTGGGTATTCAACTGCCTATGAGAAGCAAATAGGATGAGAATAGAATTTCTTAGAAAGATTCTCCCTTATCGTTGAGGAGGAAGATTGAAAACAAAAACGTAAAAATTTAAGTGAAGGCAAGGCCTGAAAAAGACTAGATTAATAAAATATTTTGTGGCCGATGCTGTTGCTGAATTACGGCTAGGCAGCTGCCTAGGACCGTTGGGTTGACATGGACCGCTGTAATTAGGTAGATAAAAAATATAAATTGTTTACTTGCCAAATAAATTTATAAAAAATGCAAATTTGATTAATTATACGATATTAGAATATTATAAAGACTTTTCCAAATGCAGTTGATCAAGTTCCTATGTTTTAATACATTCATTTAATTAATGCAAAATTCATATAAGTCGAAATTATATTTAAATGAGATTGCTTATAAATAATTATTAGTGATTATCAGTCTTTATTAGTCATTAGGAATAAAAGTAGCTAAAATATACATTTTTACTAATTTACAAAAAAAAAAAAAAAAAAAAAAAAAAAAAAAAAAAATTAAAATTAATCATAAGCATGTTATAAGTTAAAAGTCTGTTGAAATGAGAAATTAAATTATCTAATTTATTAAAAGAAGGTGCTTTATAATAAGTACTGTCTAGGACAGCAAGATTCTTAAATCTACAACGGGATCGATGCCTATCATACCTAAAGATGTGGCACGAGAGATAATAGTTTAGGGGTTTGAGATGCGCGAGGATAGAACCTGAGACCTTGTGATTCGCAGCTTAGTAGCATAACCAGGATACCAAAGCAATTGCTCGTGTAGCGTACCTGTTAACTTGCTTATAAGCTTTCACCACAGACTCTTCCCTCCAGTGAGTCGGAGGTGAAACGAACGATATGGCTGTTGAGTGGTGATGTATTAGCTGCTGATTCTAATGCGCCTGTACCCATATGAGTAACTCCAAGCGTTATGGCGAGCGTGTGTGGGTGAGTGGTTGCTGATGCTGTTGCTGCGTCGAGGCGGACGACTTTGGTTGCGGATAGATGGCGCCACAACAGCTGTACGAAGGTTGAAGGTTCATCGTCCGAGGTCATCAATTTAGGGGTTTGAGATGAGCGAGGATAGAACCTGGGACCTTGTGGTTCGCAGTCCAGTAACATAACCAGGATACAAAAGCATATGCTCTTGCAGCGTAGTTGTTTACTGGATTATAAGCTATTCACCACATTTCTTAAGTATTAGTTAAAACTGCTTTTAACTTTCTTGTATACGTAGTATGGAGAAAGTATAGTAATCATCAAAAAATTCGAACTCGACATTTTAATGAATCTCTACGTTTTAGACTCCATGAGCTCGAAAAACACATTTTTGGAAAATGTCGTCCGTCTGCCTGTCTGTGACAGATAACTTAAAAACGCTTTGAACTAGAAGATTGAAATTTGATACAAGATTTTAAGCCAAATTTTCAGATTTCTATCTAATTTTGAGTAGCATTTGTTCAAAGGAAGTTTGTGTGTCTGCTTATTCGAATATAAATTATGATACTAACAAAACGAAAAGAGCTAGATAGATAAAATTCGGTTAACATATTTAACATTTATAATATAAACGTGCGTCAAATTTTGAGACAAATCCAACTACGGGTTGACTGTCTATCGGGCTGTACTTTCAGAAGAATGTAAATGCGACAATTCAAAAGCGTAATAACTTAAATATAGGAAATTTGGTATGGAATTTGACAACTACAAGTTCAGTTTTGCATCAAATTTTTGTTCCAATTGCTTGATAAAAAAACGAGTCCAAAATACTATTCGATTTTTGGATGCTATTAACTCATGCCAGGAATTAATCGCCAAAAAGTCGCCAAGGATAGCACGATAAATTCAGCAAAAATACTAAATTTACGCCAAAAGCTAATATTTCGCAACCATTGTACGCTAATGCCATGTTAAGAGTTAATGTCACGACAAGTTTATGCGATAAAGGTTTTGGGAGACCAATCCCTTTGGTTTTACATTTACTCATGTTTTTATGTCAATAATGTATTCTATGCAGAAATATTTAAGACTAATAATCCATTAATATCAGATCAAACTGGCCCTTTAATTCACTTTGTTCTTTTTCATATTTTGTAGCAATACAGCTTTCATTGTCTAATTAACGTCTTTTTATGAAATTACGTGAGGGTTATTTGACTTAAAAATATTCAGATGGTCAGATGAAGAAGACTGTAAAGTGATTTAGCACATTTCTTTTTCAAACGCGCATTAAACCAATGGAAGAGCGTTTTGATTCCTTCATATAAAAATGTTCTAGACTGCCAACCTGGTAGGTTTTCTTTGAAAATAAATCTCGAATTTCTTATAATCTAGATTCTGTCACCAGGTCACTGAACACCAAATAAATGCTTTTTATTTCTAAGCGTGGAATTCAAAACTTTGTAGAAAGGGGAATACAGAAGACTCAGATAATAATCATGTTAAATGTTTTGAAATTTCGAAATTTATGCATCTAATCTTTTTTGAAAAATCACACTTTTCCAGGATTATTACATATTAAATGTCAAGTTTCTTTTGTCTTTAATTTAAAAAAAAAATTAGACCTTCGAAATTTCTTATCTTGGGGTATTTTCAGAGTATTTTAAACGAAACTTTTACAATTTGTTGTTTGATAGTGAATGGTAAAAATGTCTAAAATCCCATCTCAATTGAATTACTCATTTCCACCATATCATTGCCGATTTTTTGTGATCATACCTTCAAAAATCTATTTTTCTTTTGGCATTCAATTTCCTTATTTTAAGAGCTATATTTAGAGTTGAATCTTGCGTTTGAAATTGATCTAGAAAACAAGTTCCGTGCTTCCCGTTTTACTTTACATAATCAAATATTATTTGAGATTCTGCTCTAGAAAAAGGAGTTTTAGGCGCAAAATGCAAAGGATCACTATCGAAGAAATGGAATATTTAAGGAGCTTAGGGCGGAAGGTGGAATTCCTAGTATCCATTATTCATGCCCAGAGAATGAAATTTTGTAAGGTATGATAGTTCTGAAGACAAAATTTCTAGATTCCAGCAAATTTTTTTTTTATATTGGTAACGAAGTTACCTTTCTATTGTTCTTTTACTTTTTCGTATACGAAATATTCAAAGAGAAAGTATTGAAATTGTCAGAAAAAAAAAAAGATTTCGACGAATTTTACGTTTCAGATTTGCCGACGAAAAACACCTTTTTTCAATTATATCTCTCTCTGTGAACAGGGTGACTCAAAAACGGTTTGAGTTAGATGGAAAAAATATGGTTTGTGGTTTTCACACAAAATTTGTAAACTTTTGAATGAAAGCTTTTCAAAGGTAGTTTATCTGTCTGAGTGTAAGTGGCACGATACTTACAAATAAGATATCTATAAAGTTAACCATCTGTCGATTGTATTTTCAAATACATGCAAACGCAATAAACACAATGGCTTAAGTAATTGAAATTTGATATGCGATTTTGTGACGTCAATTGTAGTTCTATGTCAAATTTCTACTAAAAAAAAAAAAAGAAGCAAAATACAAATTCAATTTCGTATACTGTGTTGTGTTAATCGCATGCCAGGGCTTCATAGCAAAAGATCAGATGATAGATTTCGTAAAAATTATTGATTGAATGCCAAAGATCAATATTCTGCAATTATTCTTCACCAATGCTATAGAAGGCAGTTATCGCCTCACCCAAGGCCTACATTTTTATGTAGGAGGAGAAGGATATGTTATATGTTATAAATTATAAACATTTTATACTTTACTTGTTCAAAGTTATTTAAAAATAGCATCTAGTTTTGGTCTGAAAATTGATGAGAATTTATATCATAAATTCAATTTTGAAATAATTAATAAATCTAATATATAAAATTCTCGTGTCACAGTTTTCGTTGCCATACTCCTCCGAAACGGCTTGACCGATTTTGATGAAATTTTTTGTGCTTATCCGGTATCTATGAGAATCGGCCAACATCTATTTTTCATCCCCTTAAATGTTAGGGGTAGTCCACCCCTAAATTTTTTATTTTATTTTTTAAACAAAATTTTTAATTTCTATTTTTTTATGATACAACATACAAAAATACATACAATCCTCAATTTTCCCCCTTCTACGATCAACCCTTATTTTTTAATAGCCATTTTAGTAATTTAATCATTTTTCCTCTCCGGTCACGTGACACGAGCTTCCAAAAACAACGGATTTTGTGTTGTAAGTATACTTTTTTTTATTTATATCGAAAATGTTGTTGATCTTATAAAAATGTAATTTTAATTTAATTTTATTAAAAAAATGTAATTGAACAATTAAGATTTTCATAGTTTCAATTTTTACAGTGAGCAATGCCAAGAAAACGCAAAGAGGCTGATTTGAGCCGCAGTACAAGTAAAGCTCGAAACTTGCGAAATAGCAGATCCGAAAGAACAGAAGAACAAATCCAGCAACAAAATACTGATGCACGTGTCAGAATGGCGCAATTGCATCAAGAAGAGTCAGAAGATAAACGAGCTGAACGCAATGAAGTCAGAAGATTAGAACAACGACAATCACGCCGTTTCACAGTCAATAGACGAAGAACAAATGACCAACAACGACAACAGGTACATCGAGCATTTATATCTGATTCATTCCTGCGTCTAGCATTCCAGTATGAGCCCGATATTGAATATTATGCTCATTCAAAAGTGGTAATTGGTGCTATGGACAAGGAATGTCCGCATTGTCATGCTCTGAAATTCAAAAATGAGCCAGCTGGGATGTGTTGCGCGTCAGGAAAAGTGCAACTACCTGAAATTGAAACACCACCTGAACCATTGAACGGCTTACTTATCGGCACGGATCCAGATTCTAACGTGTTCCTGAAGTCAATTCGAAGATTCAATTCATGCTTTCAAATGACATCGTTCGGAGCAACAGAAATAGTTCGAAATACTAATGCAAATGGTCAACAATTCAATTCTACATTCAAAATCAGAGGCCAAGTTTATCATAAAATGGGCTCACTGCTGCCAATGCCAAACGAACCACATAAATTCTTACAAATCTACTTTATGGGCGGCGAGGATTCCGGAAGCGCACTTGCCAATCGCGTGAATGCACGTTGTGATTATAATAACCTTGATTCACTTTATGCCAGGCGCATCGTCAGCGAGCTAGATGCTCTTTTGAAAGAGCACAACGAGTTGTTGAAAATATTCAAATCACATATGCACCAATTACAAAGCGATAATCACGCTATCGTCATTAATCCTGATAAAACACCAGCTGGAGAGCATATTCGTAGATTCAATGCACCCGCTGTTGATGATGTTGCTGGAATCATAGTCGGCGATTGTACAGCTGCACGAGAAATTCTGATTCGTAGAAGAAATAATAATCTTCAGTTCATTGCTGACACACATCGTTCATATGACGCTCTCCAATATCCGCTAATATTCTGGAAGGGACAAGACGGATATTGCATAAACATAAAACAACGAGATCCCGTATCAGGTACTTCATTGATTATTAATTTGATCATTAATCATTTAACAAAACAATTAAATTATTGACCGTAATAAATTTAAATTAATTTTTATGAACAAATATTACAGGAGCTGAAACAAACAAGAACGTTAGCTCAAAGGATTATTATGCGTACCGATTAATGATTAGACGTGGCCTGGACAACGTCATTTTACGATGTCGTGAGCTTTGTCAACAATTCATGGTCGACATGTACGCGAAGATTGAGAGCGAACGACTACGATACTTACGATATAATCAACAAAAGCTGCGCGCGGAAGAGTACATTCATTTGCGAGACGCTATCAACAACAAAGCCGACGTCGCCGAAATTGGTAACCATGTCATTTTACCATCATCGTACGTAGGCAGTCCACGTCATATGCAAGAATATATACAGGATGCTCTGACTTTCGTGCGCGAATATGGACGACCATGTTTATTTATCACGTTCACATGTAATCCAAAATGGCCAGAGATTACATCTTTGCTACTGCCTGGCCAAAATGCAATACATCGCCATGACATTACAGCACGTGTGTTCAGACAAAAGTTGAAGTCTTTAATAAGTTTCATTACTAAATCACATGTATTTGGTCCCACACGTTGCTGGATGTATTCGGTTGAGTGGCAAAAGCGAGGATTACCTCATGCACACATTTTGGTTTGGTTCATCGACAAAATCCGTCCTGAAGAAATCGATAGTATCATTTCTGCGGAAATTCCAGATCTATCCACTGACCAACTGCTGTTTGATATTGTTACAACAAACATGATTCATGGTCCATGTGGTACTCTTAATAGTTCATCGCCTTGCATGGCTGATGGAAAATGTACTAAAAATTTCCCTAAAGATTTTACCAATGATACGGTCACAAATGTCGACGGATACCCAATATATCGTCGAAGAAATCCTGAAAATGGCGGACAGTCATTTATTAAAAATATCATCAACACAGACATTGATATTGACAATCGTTGGGTGGTGCCATATTCGCCTCTGCTGAGCAAGACATATAATGCTCATATTAATGTTGAGTTCTGCAGTTCTGTGAAGAGCATCAAATACATTTGCAAGTATGTCCATAAAGGCAGTGATATGGCTGTGTTTAGAGTGGAAAATACTAATGTGAATGCTCCTCCAGTGAATAAAAACGATGAAATAACGCTCTACCAAATTTGTCGGTACATCAGCTCCAATGAAGCTGCTTGGCGTATCTTTGGTTTTCCAATTCATGAACGGGATCCAGCAGTTGTTCAGTTAGCCATCCATCTTGAAAACGGTCAGCGTGTATTTTTCACGAACGAGACAGCGATTGATCGTGCAATAAATCCACCTAAAACTACACTCACTGCATTTTTTGAATTGTGTAATCGTGCGGATGATTTTGGTGCCTTTGCACGAACATTACTCTATTCACAAGTACCACGCTATTTCACATGGACTCAAACAAAAACATGGATGCCCCGCAAGCAAGGCTCACCAGTTGCTGCATGTCTCAATTTATTTAAATCAAACGCCTTGGGGCGATTATTTACAGTCAATCCAAGACACACGGAGTGCTTTTATCTTCGACTGTTGTTGGTTAATGTTACTGGCCCATTATCATTTCAAGATATACGTAAAGTGAATGGGCAACAATATCCAACGTATAAAGATGCATGCCTTGCACTCGGCTTGCTGGAAGACGACAACCAGTGGGAATGCATGCTTGCTGAAGCTGCATTGAACTGTACAGCAATACAAATTCGTCTACTATTCGCTATAGTGTTGACTACATGTTTCCCAGCCCGAGCACAGATATTATGGGAAAATCACAAAGATTCAATGACTGATGATATATTGCATCAACATCGTATACGGTTCCACGATCTAACAATAACATTCAGCGACGAAATGTACAATGAAGCATTGATTGCTATTGAGGATCTTTGCATTGTCATTGCCAACTTACCACTTAGTAATTTCGGTATGAATTCGCCAAATCGAACTGCATCTGATTTAATGAATACTGAAATGAATCGTGAACTTCAGTACAGTACTGTAGAAATGGCAGCGATTGTTGCCCGCAATGTCCCACTAATGAATGAGGAACAAAGAACCATTTATGATCGCATTATGCTCGCAGTTTCAGCTGGACAAGGTGGGTTCTTCTTTTTGGATGCACCGGGTGGAACTGGCAAAACATTCGTTATTTCGCTAATTCTTGCTGAAATACGATCAAATAATGGCATCGCATTGGCCGTTGCATCATCGGGCATTGCAGCAACTTTATTGGATGGAGGTAGAACAGCTCATTCAGTATTTAAGCTGCCACTAAATATTCAGAATAACCCTGACGCAGTATGCAACATTAAGAAACAATCGTCCATGGCCACTGTGCTGAAACGGTGTAAAATTATTATTTGGGATGAATGTACTATGGCACACAAACATTCACTTGAGGCGTTGAACAGGACATTGAAAGATATTAAAAACAGTGACAAACTATTTGGCGGAACTCTGTTGGTCCTTTCAGGTGATTTCAGACAAACACTTCCAGTCATTCCACGTTCAACATACGCTGATGAGATCAACGCTTGCTTAAAATCATCTCCATTGTGGCGTAATGTTGAAAAATTACAGCTAAAAATAAATATGCGCGTTCAAATGCTTCAAGATCCATCCGCTGAAACATTTTCAAAACAACTCTTAGATATCGGTGATGGAAAAGTTGCTATAGATGAAACTGGATACGTAAAATTACCGACCGATTTCTGCACAATCGCTGATTCGCAAGATACTCTCATTGAACAAATATTTCCCCATGTACACACACAGTACATAAATCATGAGTGGCTTGCAGAAAGAGCGATTTTAGCGGCAAAAAATGTAGACGTTGACAATTTAAATCTGAAGATACAAATGTTGTTGCCAGGGAACTTGGTATCATATAAATCTATTGATACAGTTTGCGACGACAGCGAAGCAGTAAATTTTCCCACTGAGTTTTTGAACTCACTGGATTTGCCAGGCATGCCACCGCATAATTTACAATTAAAGGTTGGATCTCCAATTATCTTGCTTCGTAATTTGAACCCGCCCCGGCTGTGCAACGGTACGCGATTAGTCATTCAAAAATTAATGAAAAACGTGATCGAAGCCAGGATTTTAAATGGCAAGTTCAGAGGTGAAAATATACTCATACCACGGATTCCTATTATACCTACAGATGTGCCAATTCAATTCAAACGTATTCAGTTTCCGATTAGATTGGCATTTGCAATGACTATCAACAAATCCCAAGGTCAAACGATGTCTGTTTGTGGATTAGATTTGAGAACACCATGTTTTTCACACGGACAATTATACGTGGCATGCTCTCGAGTGGGTAAACCATCCAGTTTGTTTGTGTTAGCTAAAGATGGACTAACAAAAAATATTGTTCACGCTATAGCATTAAGAGATTGATATTGTTTAATAGTGTTACTGTCGTAATTGTTTAATTAATGATACATAATTTTAAGGAATAAATTATAATAACTTAAAAATAATGTTTGCCTTTTGTTATTTTTATATTCCCTCATCGTTCACAGCGCTCCATGCTTATTTCACGCATATACCACATTCTTACATACATACAATATACACATTCTAACATACATACATACTTACAATAAGTAAGCTATTTTTTGTCTACACTAGAAATTACTAGGAAATTATTTATATGGCAAAACAACGTTTGCCGGGTCAGCTAGTATAAAATATTTCTGATTTAGTAATATAAGTTTCGCTTTGTTTTCAAGTTTAGTTTAGTTATATTAACGTCCCGTTTGAAGCAACACTAGGGCTATTTTGGGACGGACCTCGTAATTTTGAACCACGGTTAGATGACGAGGACGACACCTGAGCTGCACCCCCCTCTCCACACCAGCGGGAGGACGTTTGGTCATTACGGATTTAACGTGCAACAGGCCCCCTTACACGACGGTTCTTCGGTGGAATTGGGTCTCGAACCGCTTTGTTTTCAAAGATTATATTGAAATGATTAAAATACTCTATTGACGAAATCAAATAATTTTTGAAAACGAATATTAGATAATTAATATGAATATTGAAAAAAAGATCACAAAGAAAAAAATCGTGTAAAATCCTATGTGAAAAAAAAAGAAAGAATTCAGAGCTTTCAATACTGGAAATAGATTTCTGCAAAGTTTAACACCATGTTTGAATTTGGATTTGAGAACACAGTATATCTAATCAATAAGATATATGAATTAGACAGATCCGTTCTTCTATAATGGCACTTACAACAACTGACTCGTGATCAAATTAAAGAATTTTCGATACTTTAATTTTTATTAAGTCAAGTTAGAAATTAATTTAAAATCACTTAGCCTCTCTTAAATGATTTAAGTGCCTTTTACGTTTTTATATCATTCAAAATAACTAGAAATATCTCATTGTGGAATAAATTATGCAACAATTAAAATATTAAACAAATTCATAAATTAAAGGATTTATGAATCAACTATATTCCTTTTTTTTCTTATAAAATTTGGAACAATATAAATAAACCTTAGTGTTTTTAGGATATAAATATATAATTAAAAAATATATTATCTGAAACATCAACGAATAAGTTCCTTTCTTACAATATTGTAGAGATAAAGATAAAAGCTGATATAATTTTTTTTAAATAAAATCTACTTCATATGCTTGAGTTAGGAGTTTTTGAATAACTCTAATAGAAAAAGAATTAGTGGAACAGTATAATGTTTTCAGTATCCCCTTTGATAATTATCAAACAACATGTTAAAGCTTTTTTACTTTCTTATATATGAATTATAGAGGAAGTATTGTAATTGCCAAAAAATTCGAACTCGAAATTTTTCCTCGTTTTAAACCTCGCTGAATTCGAAAGTCATATTTTTGGAAAATGTCTGTCTATCCGTCTGTGACAAAGATAACTCAAAATTGCTTTTAGCTAGTCAGCTGAAATTTGATATACTGGCTTAAAACCAAACTTGTACACTTATATCAAATTTTGAGCAAAATCCATTCAAAGAATACTGTTCGTCCGGTTGTTCAATAAAGCTAATGATGATAACTACAAAATGAAGAGAGCTATATAGATAAAATTCAGTACATAGATTTGACATCTTTAGTATAGAAACTCGCCAAATTTCGAACAAAATCCAACAAAGGGTTGACTGTCTGTCGGTCTGTACTTTCAAAAACATGTAAACGTGATTAACTCAAAAATGCCATTACTTAAATTTATGAAATTTAGTATGCGAATTTTTGACTTTAAGTGTAGTTTTGAGTCAAATTTTTTTTCCAGTTGTTTTGTGAGAACATATCTGAAACCCAAATTCGACTTTTGGATACTTTTGACTACATATCAGGGAATAATTGCTAAAACACCCGCCAAGGATCACGTTATAGATTCAGTAAAAATGCTAAATTCTCGCCAAAGATTAATATTTCGTAATTATTGTAAGCAAATGTCATACAAGGTTTTTATTGAGATGACATCTTTATTAGATAATAAACGAAAAAAGATTTGATGAGATCAGTCCCGTTGGTTCTACTTATGAGTAGTAATTCTGACATTGCTTCTTCGGTGAACATGAATTGAAGAATGTTGTAGTTACTTGCTTACCGAATACTAATTGAAAAGATACAGCGGTGTACACTTCTTTGCGTTTCTGTCTCGAAGGAGCACTATCAGAAAAGAACCAGAATTACTTTCTCAGCGATCGGAAAAATCGAATAGAGTGCAACCAGTTGTATTACAGCATCCCATTCAGTGAACATTAAATTCATTGAATGGGTGAGTGGGCCTCATAACGTACACTATGAGACCTTTCTTTTAATAAACTATTAAATTAAGCAACATTTTTGATTTAACATAATGTTAAATTTTTATTGAATAACTATATGAAAATGATTATGGTTTTATTTTTTTAATACTAGTCGCCTTTGGCGATCAGTTTGTTAGGCGGAGATAGTGGTTATATTAAATCTCAGTTAAATTATTCAATTAAAATTTCAAACCCATGATTCTGTAAAATTGTAAGACATTAAAATCAAGTTATTTTAAAAGTCTTACCTATTTTCTATTCATTGTATATATGAACTGTTCTAATGAAAAACCAACTCTCTGATTTGATAGCGCTATTATGTTTGGTTCATCTATCTTCTAAATTAGGCGGTATTGTAACTTCGTTTTTTTAACTATTCATCCTGTAAGCTAAAGATACTAAACAAAATACTTCTTCAGCTTTCAACAATGGAAGAAAATCCCGCGATCAAATATTTGATGAAATAATGAAAACGATTTTGATTTAATCACAACAATATGAATATTGTTGTGAAATATGTTTAAAAGTTACTAACAATAGACTAAAGAATTTCTCAGCAACTGAAATGGCACCATTGAAAATATAATTTTTTGGACTTTTAAAAACAGTGTAAAAATCGTTTTTATACGAGAAAATTTTCAAAAGTTATCGTGAAAGAACTGTAGATTATATAGCTTATAAGCTGTAGCACATAGCTTAATTTTTAATTTATAAAAACTCCAAAAAAAAAAAAACTCTTCGAAATGCACATTTCCATCATCTAAAGAATATCAGGATCAAATCGGTGTTTGTAAGTCAAATGGTCTGGTCTGTAGAGCGCCAACTCACACAAACACACACACCTCAAAATTATCTTTATTTTAAGTAAAGATGATTCATGACTTCGCAGCATCCACGTTTGTACATATAATTATTTAAGAGAGGTTTGATGTTGTAAATATTGCAATAATTAAGGAAACGTAATAAAGCCGATAAAATTTGAAAAAAGATTATACTTGACAAAATATATTCTAAATATGACTAATATTTCATAATGCGTTGAATTTGTATAATCAACAAATTTATTCATTTGTAATTAGGCTAATTACCATCTTTTTAATCGACCTGCCTACGGTTCTTTTTAGTCCATCGGCCTTCGACATCTAGTCAGAAATCCATTCCTGGTGTTAAATCAGTTAGACTCAACTGATCGAATAGCTGGTTTATTTTCTGGTTATTCAGCCGAAATACGAACTAGAGTTTATAGTTTAAAAGATAAATTATTTCATAACATCAGTAACCATACATATCTTTTTAAAATTCCAGGAAATTAACAATTTATTTATTTCAGGGTGAATATAATCTTTTCTTATTTTCTAATTTCTATTTTTAATAAAAAAATGTTTTAATTATAGTCACGGAAACTACAAAGAAATAAATGCATTTATTATTTACTCTGAGTTGAGTGGCTGCGGACATGTAAATAAATGCAATAATTGAAACTGAATATGATCCTTTTATTCAAAACGAATATTAACAAACATGCTAAAAAATCTGAATCAACACTCATTACTTATACAGCAACGAAGAAAATAAACTATGCATTAAGGATATATTTGTTATTGTTTTGTTCAGAGTTTTGTATTGTACTTATAATTTTGATAAAAAGAATTTCAGGAACAACATTAATTCTGAGCTATCGAATTCGCCTGCACACAAACAGAGAGATAGATAGACAGGCATTCTTTAAGAATTTTTTGAGCACGTCAAATAAAAACGAACAAAATAAACAGAGTTACGAATCAAAGAAGAATAACTGGGGAGAAAGCTAAACCATTTATTGAATTTTATGCAGAAATACGATGAAATTCAAAATATTCTGTATTAAAGAATATTAGCACTCATTTTAAAATTAACAATATGCATTTAATGTTTTTTATTTGAAATATTGCGTAAATATCCCTTGTTTTGATGCTAAATGAAATTTTGTGCCTTCTGTCAAATAGTACGGCAATGTCAAAGTACAAAATTAAATCTACATGAACAAAAGGAAACTCGCAGTGTAATTTAAGTTCCATTAGAATTGAATTTCTAAGAAAATAGCATTCATGCAAACAAAATAACATTTGAAAGGACTTTTTTTTGTAAAAGAAAAGAAAGGTTTTGAATGAAAAAGTAAATAAAAGACAAACAAATTAAGAGAAAAAAATTTTGAAAATTCAATCAGATTTAAATCGAACTAAAACAATTTATCCGAATACGTTAAAAACAAAAAGAATTTTAAAAAAATATTTTTTTTTGAATTTTCCTTATAAAAGACAAAAGAAACAGAGAAAATAAAACAGTACTTCGATTTTTCAAGTCTTTTTTTTTAAATTATAGATTTTGAATTATTTAATCTGATGAATTAATTTACAAAGAAAAAAAAATTTAAAAACATCTAAATTAAGATTATATTTCTTTTTCAACCTTTTGCGCTGTATTTGAACAAAAAAATTGTCACTGAAAGTAAAGTTTAATATTGAAATAAAATTCATTATTTAATTGAGAGAAAAACAGCTTATCTTAAATTATGTACCATAAAACAGCGAAAATGGTCTTCCCAAAACTTTCTCGCACACTCTCTAATAAAGGTGTTATCCCAGAAAACAACTTGCATGAAATTGGCGTACAATAGTTATGACATATTAATTTTTGGCTTGAATGTAGGATTGTTACTGTGTGTAGCTTTGCGTCTATCATGTGATTCTAGGCGAGATTTTTGGCGATTAATCCCTGGCCAGCGGTAAATAATACTCGAAAAATGAATTTGGGTTTTAGAGAAGTTTTTCCTAACCGACCAAAACAAAAATTTGAAACAAAAACTACACTTGTAGTTATAAAATCCCATACCAAATTCGATATATTTAAATAATCTTTTTTTTTCGTTATCTCGTTTACATGTTTCTAAAAGTACAGACTAACAGATGGTTAGTTCCTTGTTGAATTTGGCTCAAAATTTCATAGGCGTCTAGACTATAGATGTTGATTCTATGTATCGATTTCATCTATCTATATCTATTTGTTTTGTAATTATCGTGTTAACTCATATTCGAACAGCTGGACAGACGGACTTTCTCTGAACAGATTTTACTCAAAATTTGATAGAAATCTGCAAATTTAGTGTAAAGACGGTATACCAAATGCCATCCGTATAGATCAAAGCGTTCTCGAGTTATCTTTGTCATAGACAGACAGACGGGTATTTTCCAATAATGTGATTTCTAATTCGTGGTCTGAAACGTGAAAATTTATCAAAATCTCGAGTTCGAATTTTTTACCATTAATATACTTTATCTATATTAAGTATACGAGAAAGTGAAAAAGGTTGACTTGAAAAAATGAAATATTAAACAAAGCATGTTAAAGGGTTCTAATTACTAGAAACAAAAAGGGCTTTTCTTTCGTTTTCGATGAGATTTAGCTCAAAAGTCGCAAAAAACAAGCAAATATTTAAAGCCCTCTATAATCGTTTGAACTAATGTAAAATCGTTTGTTCTAAGAAAAATACATTTTTTTGGGGGAGATGACGTACTAAAGAATTCCATTAACTCACATAGGATCGGGTTAACGTAGTAACGGTTGTTTAGCAACGTTTTATTAGTCAGATTGATATGATATTTTGAAACATAGCAACGGTTGTTAAATAACGATTTATTTAATAAGACAGAATAAATTTTTATTTTTCCAAGGATGATTCTAATTTATTTTTAAAAATACATCTTATTTTCTATTTTTCTTAAAAATTTTCTTTGCATATTATTTTATTTTTATAAATTATATCTATCATATGAAAATTTCTTAAAACTTATAAGGTTTTTGAACATGTTTTTGCAATTTTATACAGGTGGTTGTGAATCAGAAACTCGGAATATTTAGGGTAAGGATAAACCATACTGTCCTTTGAATATGGATTTTTTCCAACAATGAAAAGAATTAGCAGAACAAGCGGATACTTTTCTGAAGCAATTAGGAGAGAAAAAATATTCTGTTCATTGCACATAATTTCCTTTCAATGTCATAACTCTATTCTATTAATCGATATCGGTTAGGACGAGAATGTTCGGACATAGTTTATAAGAAACAAATTTTTCTTTTGCTTGAGCCCGAAAATTTTTTCTCTCGAGTGCTTATTAGAATATTCTTCGGAGTCTCTGAAAACATTCTATGCTTATAATTTGCATAACTTTCAACTATGTTTTTAAGTGAATCAACTTCGTCGCAGAATTTTTTTCAAAGACTTTTCATTATTTAGCTTCTTTAAATTTATGTTTTAGAACGAATTGGAAATTTTAAATAGAAAAAATTATGTTTAGGGTATAGAAATGAATCTTGTTATTTATTATCATGTGAGGGCATGATGTTGTTTTGGTTGCGGTTTTTGAAGCCCCAAAATGCACGGTAAGGAAACTGACGAATTATCGCTTTTGAGGCATCCATTTTTCGCTTATAGAATTATTAGAAAATGATAAAGAATGTTGCCAAATATGGCACTTTTCGAACAACAAAAAGTTACAACTTGGCGCGAATGTCCACCACGGATCCGATTTTGTTGTTTGGTCAATAAAGTACAGGGACGTAAAAAGTTATCGTCCGAAGAAGCACAGAGAAGAAAATGGGAATGAATGCGGGGAGGAACCGAAAGTTACAGATATATATATATATACACACACACAAGGTGTCTCAAAAACCTTGACCGCGGCTTTTATTCCTGAAATATTGATCGTAGACATGTACTGTAAATTAAAAAGTTGCATAAAAAAAGGTGCAAATTGCTATGAAATCGATTAAAGTTTTCAGGGGATTAAACTTTAAAAAATACAAAATTAAAATTTTTGTACGGGCCCCGTACAAAAAAATTCTCAGTGAGTTAAATGTGCCACATCCTCTAATAAAGTCATGCACGAAATTTCAGCATTTTATCACAAAAAAATCTCAAAGATATGAAACTACATAAATGCTGATTTAAACCACTTTTCGATGCCTGCAAAGAGAAAAAAAAATCATGTCGGATGTTCGTGTTTTAGGGGTCGTACACAAATTAACAAAGAAAATAATGATTGAATAAATAAATAATAATTTTGCTATTTATTGGTTCAAACGAATTAAAAATGTGTAGAAATAATTACTTAAAGGAAAGATTAGATAAAAGAAAGATTACTTAAAGGAAGGGTTACATATGTTTTTTTACAAGTTCATTGACTGTGCTATTTTTAAGTTATATTCTGTAATTCAAGATATAGAATTTTAAAGTATTTTTCAGGAAGCATAGATTTTAAAATTTGTATTTAAAACTAAAGATATGAAGCATATTTAATTTCCTTACGATGCATTCCTGCATCGCGTTATCTGCACTGAAGCTGTAAACATTCGCATTTTAATTTGTGATTGATAATTCACAAAATTTGTTTTAAAATATCTTTGAGAATCATCATGATAAAATTCTGAAATTTTGTACATGAACTTATTAAAGGATGGGGCACATTTTGCTCACTGGAATTTTTTTTGTACGGGGTCCGTATAAAAATTTAAATTTTGTATTTTTTAAAGTTTAATCCCCTGAAAAGTTTAATCGATTTCATAACATTTTGCACCTTTTTTTACGCAACATTGTAATTTACAGTACATATCTACGATTAATACTTCAGGAATAAAGGCCGCGGTCAAGGTTTTTGAGACACCCTGTATATATATAAATAACACAAACAACTGATTAATTAAAGCTCGAAAATTTTTTAATGATCAAGTAATAATTAACATAGACAAAAAGAAATTTAAACTACGCAATGAATATGTTTTTCAGCAAATACTTTGCTTCTTGGTAATATTTAAAATTAGAGTTTAAGGTTTAAAATAGAATAAAAATCATAAATGCAATGAGAATTCGAAGATGCTTTACCAGTGGAAAAGATCTATGGAAATTGCTTTACAGCATGGTGTTTTTTCTTAATAAATCAACAGGAGTGCTCTCTCCAAAATCTTTTTGCATACCCTTTAATAAAGCGTTATTCGCCTTGCCTCGCCTAAAATCGCGGACCTTGGGTAAGATCGATCGCGGTTACCTTGCCTGGTACTGGTGTATAATAGTTATAAAATATAGATGATTGGTGTAATCAGGTATTTCTACTGAATCTATCGGATGAATATGTATTTTGGAAACTTTTTCCCGACAGTCCGAAACAAGAATTTGACACGGAACTACAGATATTGTCACAAGATCACATACTGAATTTCCTTTAGTTAAATCATCACGTTTGCATCCATCCTTTGACAGATTTGTTTAAAAAATTATGTATATATGTAATGATATTTTTAAAATCTAATTTAAACTTAATTAATTTCCTAATTTTTAGTTCAATTCAGCACATATTAACTTCATTCTAAAAAATTCTCTTATTTCCTGATCCTATTCCACTTTTTCTATTTAATTAATTCAACAGGAGTTCTAAAATTACTGAATTGGCTAAAAACCGGCAAGTTCCCAACTCCGAATAAAGGGATAAAAAATTGCTGACTAAACAAATTCTTCTAAAAGATCCCTACGATTCCCTTACCTAGTTCGATGCGTGTGGAGAAATTTGTATTAATATCTCACAGTATTCACAGGGATAAAATTTGCATTAGCTTTTCCTCATTTCGTGTTGTGTTGTGTTGTGTTCGTCGCTTCTGCTTGTTCATAAATCATGCCTCCCGGGATGAAAATAAAAGAAGGTTAAAAAAATCGAAAAACTCTTCACTATCTTTAAAACTGTCTTCTGCTTATGTTATGTTACGTTTACATACATACATACATACATACATACATACATGCACACACACACACACACACACACACACACATACACGCATGCACACATCTAACTCTTTACGTTTTGTAGTTAGCAAGTTCGCTTGTACTGCAACTGTCAGAGAGACGGACTTCCTCTTAACATATTTCATTCAAAACGTGAGAGAAATGTACAAATTTAGTTTAAAGTTCATATAGCGAATTTCATCCGTCTAGCTTAAAGCATTTTGAGTTATTTTTTTCACAAATAGACAGATATACGTCAATATGTGTTTTTCGAACTCGGAGATGTCCAAAATATGGAAATTCGCTAGAGTTTCGGGTTTGAATTTTTAATGATTACAATTCTTTCTCTATATTTCGTGTGCGAGAAAATGAAAAAGATAGCCTTCCTATAAAATTACAAAAAGAATATTAAAAAAAAAAAAGAAAATACTACTGATTTAGAAGAATCAAATCAGATTAAAGTTACAAAATAAAATTTGTAAAACAAAACTTCCCAGACTATGAAATATGATATTTTGTTTAAGCACATCTTTAAAAATATAAAAATCACCTTTTTAAGGGATATGTTAATTTCGCTTTAAAGTTTCATTCTCGAGTTTTAATTTAGTTATATTAACGTCTCGTTTCTAAAGCCACACTTGGGCTTATTTGGTGACGGACCTCGCAATTTTAAACCTAGATTAGATGACGAGGACGACACCTAAACTCGGTGGTTTCCAAAGAACCGCAGTGTAAACACATTAAATACGTGCATGTTAAATCCGCCTAGGCCAAATGTCCTCCCGCCGGTGTGAAGTGGAAGGTTTGAGATGGGTATGCCAGCTCCTCGATCGTCCTTGTCATCTGACCTGGATTCAACATTACAAAGTTCATCCTAAAATAGACCTAGCATTAAATTAAAACGGGAAGTTAATATAACTAAACTAAACTTTAAAAATAATGTCCATTAATGCTCGTGTGTTATTTGTCAATGGAGAAGATTTTAAAAGCAACTGCCCTTCGCGCCATTTTCTGATTTTAGTATTATCCACAGCAATGCATTTTCAGTATATTTTTCTTGCTTGATAAAAATTTAAAATAGTTATGCACAGCTCAACGACTGAAAACATTTTCAAAAGTTTTCTTAAATGATAAAAAAAAAATGACTTCAAAGCATATTAGATTTACTAAGAATTGTTAAAGTGTCAAAGAAAAAAAAAACTCACTTGTAAGCAGTTTTTAAACCATTAATTACTTTCAAAAGAAGGAACTTAAGCATTTTCTTTCCAAGTTCCTATCCATTTTACGCCTCTTAGTCTCCAAAAGAAGCTGAATTTAATTAGAAAAGACCATTCAGCCTTTCCGACTGAGCAAATAGCAAATTTAACTCATGCATGTAGTTCGGAAATTCTCATTTTAATGTGCAAATGAACGTGACTCGATTGTGGAGGCAAATATTTGAACAAATATCTTTTTAAGTTCTCCACTTGCGTTTCCTTGAGAACGAATTCAGGCGTTTAATTTCCACTTCCGATTCGACCGTCCTCTGTTGTTGTTCCGATTTTTGTAAAGGCGGAAGCAAATGAGTAAAACCTTAGGAATTTCCTGTTTTGGGGAAGTATCTTTTAATGCAGGGGAAAAAAAGGGGTTCTTCACAACTGAAAAAGGGCTTCGAATGTTATTTTATTTATTTATTTAACTTTTTCCATGAATGACTATATACCAAGGTAATAATATTAAATTTATTTATACTGTACACTCCCGAGTAACCGGTTCGTGACTATCCGGCCTAGTTTTCCTTTATCGTAATTAATTGAAGAAGGCAACGCGTTGCACTCGCAACATTGCCAAGGTATTAGAAGCGGGCGTCTGCTACGATTCTTATATGTGTCGTATACAAAATAGAAGTTGTGACAGGAAAAGAGCAGCGTTCTGTTCGTTGTTCATTGTTTCGTCAGTGTATAACGGACCTCAGTTGTTGCCGCTGTTTCTGATTAAAACTGCACAGTCCTTACAGTATTCGTAAATTGTTCTTGAAGTATGCTTACTATTTTTTAAGGTGAAGATTACAGAATTTATGTTAAAATGTGAACAATTTATATCTTTTTACTTACTTTCTTTCTAATAAATTCTTTAAACGTGAAGTGCAGTATATAAATATATATGAACTACCAGTATAGAACCTTCTATTTTAACTCGACATGTTACTGGCAACTGCTTCTATGATACACTGGGACGCGGCCGCGTTCACATTCTACGTGACTTGAGATAAACGGAGAGCTTAGTACTCAATACTAAGTGAGAAAATACATATTATAACATTGAGTTATTGTATAAAAACTTTGACTTCTGGTATTGGTGGGCCAAGAAATGAGTTCATACAACTCCGGCCTACCCGGCTTTTTGGTTGTCCTGTCCTTCGCCCGTCCTCCAGCTTATCCTTTCGCTAGATTAGACTGTACACTCGGCAGTGTATCATAATTTAAAATAATTAAGAAAACAATTAAAAAACAGCACCCCAATCACAATCATCGCCTAGTTGGACAAATTTTTATCTACTAGGAAAGAAAATGGCCGCTAAATATTCCATTAATAGTCACTAGTAGATCACCACCTCCATTTTTGAGAGAAATACCAAAAACTCCATTTCTTTATTCATCCTCAAAAGAAAAGAACCATGATAGAATATCCAAGCCCCCGATAACCGTACCGAATTCGTCTATTTTTATTTGATATGAAAACTAATGATCATTAAATACATCATCACTTGTCGCCTATTCTTTCTTCAAGATTAATCTGGAAAACATATTTCACCATGGGACAAATTAACAGAACAGAGTTCTTCAGATCCAACCTCTGTATCGAAGCCTAGAAGTGCTAGTCACCTCTCCCTTCCGCCTTCTATTTTTGAGCCATATCACAAAATAAAACTTTCACACAGTTTCTAGAACTCAACAACCGCACTGATTTTACCAATTAATTTCGTGTGGACAGCTAACCATTCAGACTGCTGTATGTTTGTTATATTAGAATAGCTTACAATAGTATTTGGTACATTTAGCATTACCCAACAAAGTTTGTTGACATTGCTGAATTAAGGCTATTATATAATTGGACGAACAGCTGGGTACCGAAGGCCATTTATTCTATACTTTAGAGTAGGAATGTTCAAATTTTGGTCTCATGAAAACAAAATAGAACAACTAATATAAAATCAAGTGGGTTATGCCAAACATCAGTTCTAAATTTTTATTATTTCAATTCGTTTTTTTTTTGTATTTTACTTTTTTGTAATAGAAATATTTTGAGCTACTGTCTTATAATAATTTCGCCATTATAATAAAAAAATAAATAAATATAATTTTACAAAATTCCTGCTAAAGGACATTCCATTTTACACAAAAAAATAGTATTCGATGATTGACATATTTCATGAAACAATCATAAATTGTTTATGTCCTTGGAGATGAAAATGAATTGAATCACCATTTTAAAAGCTTGTTCTCTGTAGTTTTTTTTTTATCACTTTCTATATTATTAACATATAGATGAGGAAAATGAAGTTTAAGAAATTATTACACATAAAAAAATATATCGTTTTACACCTAAAGATTTAAAATTGTCATTCTATTCCAAGATATTTTAATGATTTTGAATAACTAATATTTTTGTTGCTAATCCTGATAGAAAGAAAATGAGAAATTTCTTTTTTATAGGGGGACATAATAAATTGGGATTTATTTAGATTTATTTTTAAATTATGTTTTATGGTCAAAACTTTATTATTTTAATTGGATTTTTAAGCCTTTTCATAAATTTTTATGGAACCTTTTCCGAAGCCGATAAAAAGGATGCCATCGGCAAACTTCATAATATCGCAATTTGACCAGTTCTCAAAACATTTTAGCAATATATTCGCAATTGTTGACTATAAAATAGGTCTTAAACATGAGCTTTAAGTACCACCCTTGCATTAGTTAAAATCAATAGCATTTCCAACATCAACAATTTTTCTATATGATAAGAAATCTCCATTATATAAATTAAATATTTAGAGATTCCATTCACTTCAAGAGTATTAATAATATCTTACCATTCGATACAATTAAATGCATTTGACATATCAAGAAAAATAGCTACTGTAATTACTTTTTCTTCTTTTGATCTTCCAATGAATTTACAAAAGTAGTCCTATGTCAAAGGAATGCTTTTCTTGTGTCTAAAACTGAACTGCTTAGATTGTAACTTTCCCTTCTTCTCAAGTTCGTACGTAAGACTTCGAGGGATAATTTTATCAGGAACCTTCCTCCATGTAGGAATTGGACATATTGGTCTATAAGAAGAAGATTCACTTAAGTCCTTCCTTGTCTTTGGTATCAAAGTGACCTGAGCTCTTTTCCAAATATCTGGAAAAATGCGCCTGTTTAGTAACCACACCAGAAAACCAATCAGGATGTGAGAAGAAGACATTTCTTACCATCTCTATCATGATTCCATCTGGACCAGTAGTTTTATTGCGATTCGTTTCCAAAATTATATGCTTAATTTCTTTCTGCAACTTCGAATTAATAACATTGGTTGTACCAATGTTATTAAGATTGCTAGGTCAATCCCTGATAGTTCCCTGATATCTTTGAAAGTTGGTTTTGAGTCGCAATCTTTTATGATTACTAAATCATGGGGGTCGATCATACTGCTAATTAAATTACCTATATGTCGGAATGACAGCAACTATTGATATCTAGATATAACAAAGTGACCATATGCTGCATGGCGAGATTGTTTAATGCGCCACTTGGCGGAAAACAACCTAGTTAGAATTCCTGTCTCCAAAAACGGCACAAGATACGGAAAAAAAAGGTATGTACAAAATTATAGAATGTCTTCGATTAATTCGAAAAGACACCTTGAGCACAATAACGACAAGAACAAAACACATAAAATGCGCATTTTTTTAGCCACTTATTTTTGTGTCGTAGCCACTCGCGACAATAGGAGAAAAGATAATATTTTTTTGACTAATAAATGTCGACACGATGGTTTAGTGCATTTAGGACACAGAAAATAAAAGTATCTTTTAGTAACGAATCGCTCTATTTTATTTCTAACACTTTTTTTTGGCTTAAGAATGCTGAAATTTCGAATCAAACAATTATGCGTTTTTACACACAGTATTTTTTGCATTGTTGCCCCCCTCCAAGCCATTTCATAACAAATTGTTGCTTTGCAATCATGAAACTGATTTTTTTCCATATCTCGTATTGCTTTTCATATCTCTAGCAACGAGTATCGTACTCGGAACTCGTTGTTTGCTGTCAGATGACACTGTAATAGATCTTACCGTTTATCGCATGGTAACTTTACCATACTTAGTCCCATGTTTGTGGCTGCAGTTGTCGCTTTTCTCAAGTTAATATGCTATAGAAAGACTTAAGAGGACAATTAAGAATCATCAAAACACATGTATGCCATTTATGAAAATTTTTATCCTGCTTAATTTTCCACTTCATGTTTATTTGATTTCAGCCATGTTGGAACTGTAAGTTAATAAAAAAGAATGAAGCTAAATACGATACTTTTTAATTCCTGAAGTTACACAGGCTTGCAAAGAAAAAATAAAATGTTTTGAAACCGATACCTGATTCCGATAGATTTTTGGCTGTCAATTTCATGAATAATAATAATAATAAAAATCGATCACGTATCAGTTTTTTTTCACAAATTGAAAATTTAGATTTACGTAGCCACTACTCCATTGTGATATGATCTATTAAGCAGGGGATGAGCATAAATTGCATAGTGCCATAAATTATGATTACTTTTTAAAACTGGAGATGTTTAGGGCAATCTAATAATAAAATAATAATATGTACACATTTTTTTGTTTCGCCAGATTTCATTTCAAAATGGTTTTTAATCATCCATATCAATGAAAAAGAATTTATTAGCTCCTGGCATCTCTTTCGTATAGTTCAGGAAGACAACTAGATTTCATTCAATATTTCTCTCAAGATAGTGACTTGGTTTACTGTAGCAATGTCTCTGAATGATGGAGATGTATAAAATACAGTATGACATGAACTACTAACGGCCTTTTATTGATTCATCAAGAAGAAGCATTAAAGCAGTGCCTCTGCATAATGACAGCAAGTATGAATCAATGCCTTTAGGGCATTCCGTGTTTCTAAAAAATGTTTACGAGAATTTAGTCTTGCTTTTCACCAAATTGAAATACAAAATAATATATTGTATAGATGATATGCTGTGAGTTTAACGTCCTTTTTATGTTCCTTAGGCAACACGCAGAGTACATCACGCACCCTTACTTCTTGTATGCATAAGACTTGTGTACAACCGACCACCCCACCACTACTGAACGAAGCGGCATATGTTGTATACATAAGACTGTCGAGATAACGAAAATAACCCTCATTGGATCAAAAAAGGAATAGTAGTATTCTAAAGAATTAAAAAATGTGGCAAAAGAAAATTTGGTTGATCTCAGTAAAGTTCTTTTAACTATCATTTCACAGCAAGTTTGACTTGATTAAACAATTTCCTTAGACTCTATCAAAAAATATTTTGGTAACAAGTTTCTAGACTGTTGGAAACAAAAATAAAGGAAGATGTTTTCGTCTCTTCAAACATTCGGAAATATTTTAAAGAAGAAATGTTTGGAAGTAAATGAAAACGAGTGGAAAAGAGTTTTGAAATCTTCGAAGTAAGTTGTCAAAACAATTTCGCGGGAACTTTAAGGAACCCAATTTTAAATGTATCGTGGAAAACATGTTAACGACATTCAAAGATTTGGGTTGTTCGCTGATTTAGAAAGTGCATTTCTTAAATTCGCATTTGGACGACTTTCCTGGAAATCGGAAATCGATGTTAGTGCAGAAAAAGTAGAAACATTTCAGCGAGATATCAAAGAGGCTTAGTTTAAATACTAAGGCGTATGAATCGTCAATGTTTTCATATATGGACCTTCACATACTTTCAATATCTTCATAAGGCGGATTATTTTTTTGGATGCTGCACGCAGACGACCAGCAGGGTGCCAACAAGAGGCAAAAAATAACCTTTCAGGGGGAAATAAAAAGTAGCATAAGCACCTATGTTTACCAGAATGTATTAGCAATGGCATTTGCTCTATTTCATATAATTTAACACCTTATTTTCATTGGTTTAATAAATAATAAATTTGTAAATAAAACATTTAAAATATTTTAAAATAACTACTTTACCACAGAATATGTAAAATAAGTACCACTCCCTTTATATCGAATTCCATTTTTTTGAAAAATCCTTACGTGACTAATGAAAATCGACGCCATATTTGAAATCAAATATAAAATCATTACAATACAAACACTTTTTCTTGTTTTACGTTTTGTAGCCCTATATTATTATGCATAGAAAGTGCTATACATTTATCCCCTCTTCCCCTTTTTTAAATAATCATTGAATTCTAAAAAAGCAATTTTTATAGAAAGGATTTTATTTTAATAATTTTTAAAAGATTTTTGTCAATAAATAGATGATGTTCTGGCTATTTTGTATATATATTCGAATTTATAAGTTTTCATATTATTTTTTAACAAAAGAAAAAAAAAATAGATAAATGAATCACTTCTGAAATTTTTTTCGGTTTTGTTGCGTGAAAAGATTTTGATATAGAGAATGGAAAGAAAAAGGAAAATCAAAACAAAAATAAAAATGTATGCTATTCACTTGGAGATATTAATGAAAAGATACACAGCTTTAGAATCGACTTCCAATGAGTTTTCAAAAGACCATTATCAAATCAATATTTCCATTAAGTAGAAAATCCTGTTTAATTTATTGATTGGTGTTGTAAAAGGGAAATAATAAATAATTGGAAATTGTGAAGCTAATAATATAATCTTTATCACTCTAAATTATTTTTTATTCCACTTACAAGATATATTCATTAAATATTGATGAATATCATCATTCTGAACATTATACCCAGTTCTCTTAAACAATCAATTCTTCTTTGTAAAATGCTCTTTTTATAAAAGTGGAAAATGCAATTGTGCTTTACTGCTTAGAAGTTAATACATTTTTACATAATTAAAAACTATTTTTTATTTTGAATAAACTAAATCCATTTTCGGGTACAAAATATTTTCATATTAGCATTGATATCTGTCTTTTACTTTGTGATATAAATACATATTTTATTGTTATAAGAAGAAAATTTAAATTTATTCTTCAGCTCTTGATTCCAAAATAAAATTTATTTATTTATTCTCAGTTAATTCTTTTACTCTTTCAGAGCTAGAAGATTACTCAGATTTGTAGATAGAGGAGAATTTTAAAAGAAGTAAGAATGAATTACTAAATGGTTTACACTTTAGAACCAAATGTTGACTAGAAGCTTCTGACCAGAAATGGAAATTCCTATAGTTGACTACTAATTAATAAAAAGTTGACATTAAAAAATTAAAAGCAAGTAATTTACCTTTGCAAATCATTACGTCGATTATATAATAAGAATTTGTCTTCTATCTAATTATGATAGTAAAATCGAAGTATTTAATTATACAATATGCATGGTATTTAAATTAAATGTATATTGATGTTATCACTTTTTCTTCAATATTCACAGAAACAAAACAATTTTTTTTAAAAAAAGAAAATTAAGTTGATAAACTATTTTTTTTAAAATTCTTTGTTTAATTCCCACTCATTTTTGATTGAAGAGTATCCATACAAAGTGACTTAAAATAGTGAACAAATTTTATGGATTGGTGAAACATACAGAAAAATTACATTTTATGATCAGAAGTTGCAATTCCAAAAACCTGCAGTTACATGCGAGTTCTCGGCAATCTACATAATTAAAATAATAAAGAAAACTAAACAATTAATCGCCCAGCCTTTTTCAACTAGCCGACTGGCTTTTTTTCTGTCCAACTCTTATTGGTCGTTTTTACATTTTTCTCAGTTCGTACGTTGGCAAACGATTGCGTTTCTCATGCTTCAAAAATCATTTTTTTTTTTAATAAGAAGATTATACACTAATTAAAAGAGGTGTTTTCATTTTGAAATTTTGTTACTTCAACCGTAACTGTGAAAGTGGAAATGTTGTTTTTCTCGCTATTCTTGAAGAATACTTAAAACATCTTCATTCAAAATTTCATTCCGTTTCCTCTCAAAGTACGATCATCTGGGATTTATAAGCGTCCAATTTTTTGTTAAATTATCGGCATCAAATTAATTAACAAAGAGATTCCTGCAGCTATTATCAACAATCCTTGCATTTATAATTCAACGTTCGGTTTTAAAAATGAACTTGGTTCTATATATCTAACCTAAATTTAAACTTCATTATATGTTTTTAGAAACACATTACATACGTTATTTCAATTTAACTTTAAAAAATTGTGATTGAAAATAATTTTTATTAATAAAAAAAAAAAGATTATGAGTTCCAGTACATAATTTTTCCGTTCCAAAAAAGCGAAAAATTCCTTTAGTTTAGAATTCGCTGAATATTGATGTAGCCAAGTTTCGGATATTTATATGGAATAAGCAAAAAAGTAGCAGTCATTTTCATTGTCTGTTTACATTTGAAGTTCATTCTCTCTTTCGGATACAAAAAGTAAATTTATTTTATTTAATATAACGTAGCTAATTCGTTTTTTATGACAGCATATAATGTATCAATGTATTAAAAATGTTCTATTGACGAAAATCTAATCAAATATTGAAATAATTAAAACCATTAATGGTGAACTATTGAATATCACTAACCATAAATTCCACGCAATATAAAAATAGTGAAATCCTTAAAATGGTTGTTTGCTAAGTTAGGATCATAATTAAGGTTCTGCCTTTAGAGACATAAAAATTTTGTGTTTTTATATAAAAACACAATAAATGTTTAAAGGCAAGCCTTTTCAAATGATGGTAAATGCACCTGAATTAAGTTACGAAAGACCAATAACCTTTTCCAACTAGGCAAATACCATATTCAAAAAATAAGTGAAGAGGAGTAGGTGGCTTATTTTGACGTGCAAATAAGCGTTGCTGAATTGCTGATCAAATATTTAGTCATTTATCGTCTATCTAAATCTTCTCTCCTCATTTTTCTGAGAGCATGGGCGTAATCAGTTTCTATACTGACATTTTTCTGGGAACAGAAGCTTTCATATAGAAATGCGAGATTTCTAGCTATCGTGTGGGAGATTTTTACTGCTTATTATCAAATCCACTTACTTAAAAAAAGGGGGTTGCCTGTGTTTTATTTAAGTAGTTATGTCTGCCTATATGTTTGATTAAATTACAAACTTGAAAATGAGTATTCAAGGATTGGCGCTTTAATCCTGATTCAGCAGCCAATATCTTTACCTTTAAAGATAAGTATGCATTTTCAATCAGGAAAATGCTTTAAGTGAAGTATTATAATTGTCAAATAAAGATTTATATTTGTCGTTTGTGTAAATAAATTTAATACCTAAAAATTATGAAATCTGAATTTCGGTATAATCTTTTGCGAGGCAGCGATAAAAAAGGGTCTAAAATAATAAAGTTTTTCATTACTGGATCAGTTTCAGTGTCAGAAGAGTACGATTTTTTTTTGTTTAAAACATTATCAAGAATATTTTATTAAACATGTTTAACATAACTACGTGACAAGGAAAAAATGAGACAGTTTAATTTTTTCAGTTGTGTATTTAATGCTTCAAGCAACATATAATACAATTCTTTATGTCACTTAGAGTATCGGCGCTTTGAAAATAGAGGGGACGCCGCTTAATATGATCGCGAATAATGTTATTATACGTTTAATTTTACCAAAATCCTCAGGTCCTAATATGACCTGTTTAGCTGTGCGTAATAATATCAGTTTAGTACATACATTTCAACACACTAGTTCGAGATAAAAAATTACATCGTTTATTGTTAGCAGTTTTGAAGTAGAGAGTTGACCGATCCGCCATTTTCAACATTATTGTATTGACTTTTATGGAATTTCTTGCACCATTTGTGCGGAAGCATATGGGAACTATTTTTCCATTGTTCAATAGATAGAGTTCACATTATTTTGTCCGAATTACTTTGAATGAGTATTACGTTGCCAGGTCTAGCTTGAAATCTGTTAAACAGCCATAAATTATGAAATTATAAAAGCGAATTGGATAAAAATAATCTGCTTTTAGTATGAAAAGACAAATTGAAAATTTTAATAGGTATAAAATTTTATCTAAAATGAGTCAACACAACAACACTGTGGTGCATTTTTTTTTCCTGATTTCTCAACAGTTCTCGGCCCTTTCTTTGTAAAATTTTGGAAAAATATGAATTTTTAGAGCAAGGCTAATAAATAAAGGTTTTCAAATTTCAATGGAGATGAATGTGTTGAAGACCTTCAAATGAGCGTCGAACGGAGTCAAGCATTTGATATTTTAAAACACAGCATCCAATACTTTTTTAAAATACAATACAAGTACGAATAACATGTAAATGGAATGTTAAGAAATAATTGCCGCTAAGCAACTATTATCATTTTTAATTGTTATTTTGGAAACCAATTATAGATAACTCTGAGATAAGATGTTTTTAGGTAGATTCCTGTAGGCAATGAGTGATTTTTAAAGCTCTAATTTTGACTGTTTCTAACATCAACAATTTACTTTGACAGATAGTAACTCAGATGAAAAGGAATCTACCGTTGCCTTCCAGCTTGCCAAGAGGATTTACTTTTCTCTTGCTATAATAAAAACATAATTCTATTATCCAGTTCAGTTATTGTTATCATTGGGTTAATGTTATAAAAATTTCGAAGTTTTGCAGTGATCACATTCAGGAGTAACTACTACATGTCCGTTTCTCTGATGGTTCAGAAATGAGCTTTTAGGCCACCATTAGAATCAATATCCTCTATATCGTTAAATGACAATAGCTTCTGTAGGGAGAGATGGTTCTCCACTCCATTATGTACTTATGCTTCCACTAAAGCCCGTTTTGGGATTTACATCGCTATATAGTGATTAGAATCAAATATACATTTTGGAATAACATCTCATCTCTTCGATTGTTTAAAATTTGATATTGATTTAAGAGTATGGTGCTTTGTTAAATTTCATCGATTTATATTCGCTATGAAGGACAGACAGACTTTAGTTTGAGGGATTTCGCTTAAAAATTGAGATATATTTATAATTTTTGTTTAGAGATTTCTCAAATCTATTTGTGACGATCATTCACATTCGGGGAAGCCTTGTTCATAGACAGACACATTTATTTCTAAATAAAGTGTTTTTCGGATTCAGTGAGATTTGAAATGTGGGAATTCATTAAAGTACCGAGTTCTAATTCTTTTGATAGTTACAATACTTTGTATGCCTCGCTTGTCAGAAAGTAATCAGTGGGAATGGTTTCCATAAAACTTTCTTGATATCCTCTAATAAGGAAATTAGCTTTTAGGCCACCATTAATAATTATGCCTCATTAAAGTACCGAGTTCTAATTTTTTTGATAGTTACAATACTTTGTATGCCTCACTTGTCAGAAAGTAATCAGTGGGAATGGTTTCTATAAAACTTTCTTGATATCCTCTAATAAGGAAATTAGCTTTTAGGCCACCATTAGAATCAATATCCTTTATATCGTTAAATGACAATAGCTTCTATAGGGAGAGATGGTTCTCCACTCCATTATGTTTCCATAAAACTTTCTTGATATCCTCTAATAAGGAATATTCTGATATCACCTACAAAAGTGTAATCTCCATACTTCGCACAAAATCGTGAAACTTGGATAAAGCCACAATTTGCTTTGCAGGAAATTGATGAATAACAGTTATGACATATACACAATTGGCGTGAATCGAGTATTTCTGTTGAATCTATTGTGCAACGGAAAGGCGATTAATCCCGATAAATTTGACATGAGGTTAATGTATAAATACCGGAAAATTGAATTACGTATTTTGGATGTCTTTTTTCGACAGATAGAAATAAAAATTTGACATAAAAATAATAAAATATCAAAAGATAATAATTATAAATTACAAATGTAAATAAGTTTACTTTTATTTTATATTTTACATTGGTTATAATATCATTATTTATTATAATGTCTTCTTTATTAAAGTCTTCATGTCTTATTAATGTCTATTCCTGTCTTCTTTATTAAAATCTATTAAATTTAGAAAACCGTCCGAATCGCAATAGTATATTTACTAAAAAAATGTCTCTTAATTTGGGTTACAATAATGATGAAGCTTTTCTTAGTGGTTTGAGGTTAAGCCAAGATGGTTCGAAATGATATTATTCGCATCTAAAATGGATCTTCATTCAAAATGATTTCTGAGCATTTATGGTGTAAAGTATGATATCGGTTGCTTACACCTATGAGGATATTTTAAAGACGGCATTTTCTAATACTGTATTCACAATTATGCAATTGAAATATAAAAAAACGAGGGCAGTTTAATATTGAATTCATTGTTCCCAAATAGCTTATTTTCTGTTATAAATTTTCAAATACTTTAGAAATTTATTTTACAGATGTTTCCATTTCGCCATAATAACATTTTATTTGTGCTTTGAAAATTCAAATATAAATATTATTAAATTTCGTTTGTCTCCATGAAAGCCTTCCATTCAAAATTTAAATACATTCCGAAGAAGGCCTTTAAAAGAAAAAAATATAAAAACAACAACAACAAAAAAAAAACTAAATAAAAAATTGAGAAGTGGTATCAAATATTTTAAAAATTTGTTTAATATGAAAACTAAAAAGTATGCCAAAATATTTTAAAAGAAAGGGTTGAATAGATATCATTAAACAATTATATATTCTTTCCAAACTACTTGTTGATTACATTGAGAAAACTATAAAAATTATTACACACATTTCGAGTCGTCATTTCGTCGGAATTAGAGCATTAACGTAGCTCAGTATAGGACGACTGCTCCTATTAGTTTCAATATAGTTTTAATTTCGAATCAGTTTCACAATTACAATTTGTACAGCTAGATTTGACTTGAATCAAATATCTATATGATATGAATATTCGAATTATGTGACATAAAAATAACTAGATTTTTATAATCTATCTTAAAAATAATAGACAGATGTTTATTATACATATTCATTCGTTCAAAACTTTTATTAATCATTTTTAGATTATGAAAGATTAGATTATGAAATAAGATATTCTTTTAGTGAAAAATTAATTAATCTGCCAGCTCAAAATAATCTCCTTAAAGTTAATCTAATGGAAGAAAGAAGAATTCTCGTTCTAGCATCAGCTTTTGTAATTATAATGTGTTGAAAGATAGGGATTCTGACAACTTGAAGAGTGTTCTTAGCATGTTGTCATGAAAGTTCATCTGCATATCAATAATTCTTTCTCCCTTTACTCCCCCAAAACGTTATTAATCATTTTTAGCTGTTCAACTGATGTCATATTTCTTAGGAAAAAAAGTGCTCTCATCAGGTCTTTGATGCAATCAAATAGATTTGATTTTTTTTTCAATTTTAATCAATACCTGTAAATGTGCAAATTTATAAATAATTTGTAAGTTTCAGAAATCAAAACTATTGAACAGATTTTCTTTTTTTCAAAAAAGGGAAAATTTCAGATTTAGAAGATTTAGAGTTTTAGAAAGATTAACAAAATGTTTAAAGTGCATCCATTAAGCACTGGTGCTCTTTACCATAATAATATAATTTGATGAATAGTATATTAGAGGAAGATATATAAAATAGTACGAGCTATATATCTTACAAAACTTGATGCTTAACAACATTTTATTCATAAAGCCATTAAGATTAAGTTAACAAATTTTTTTTAACTGAAATTATTAGTAACCGCTAATCCTGGCAGGCCAGATAGTCACCAACGGTAGATAACAACAACAACAAAAAGATATAAATTGAAAAACTATAAGGTTATTGGTAAACGAATTTAATGTGTTCTATAAAGCAAAGGACAAGGCCAGATCCCATTATGTTTGAAAGTTTTGAATATTTTTTAGATATATTTACCATCTACATACTTACCATATTTAATTTATATTACAATTATTTGCAAATCTTGCAAGTAAAAAATGTGAATTCTGTCAAAAATTTCTTCGAAATACATATCATATTTTTGAACAAAGGTAGTAAAATTAAAGGCAGTATATCTAAACAATTGTATTATTTAGTTTATTGATAACACCTGGAGTTTATAAATTGTAGATTGCTCAGAATATCAAATTATTGAATAAGATACTCATGTGCGAACTTCCTTATTTGACGTAATACATTTTTTCCCCTTTTCTTGCAATACAAAGTAAATAAAAATGCAAATTAATCAGACATGTGATTTCAATATTCCTGGTTCTGATGAAATCTGTTTTATATATTCCCAATAATGAATTAAATAACTTGAATTTAAAAAGTTTATAATAATTTAAATTTTAATAGAATTTTTTTTATGATTAGTTGTTTGTCATTTGCCAACAAATATTGTCAAATGAATACATTTGAGTGGAATTCAAAGGGAAAAGACACTAATTAAAATCGGGATTAAATAAATACATTCCACGGTGATGTATTATATAATTTTCAAAATCTTATGGCTCTGATTAAACATTTTATATCTTTAATATACTAGGGAAGGCAAAAAGCCACATTTAAAAATATTTCATTTTTAAATGCCGGATATCTTCATCTTTTTTCGAAGAACTCTGAGCATCTATTTCTTGCTTAAATCAAATAAACATCGAAAAGAACAAAAATATTTTTATTCCTTTAATAATATGTTGTTTTTTTGTTTCGTTTTTATAAGGACTACAATTTGAGCTTAAACTTTTAAATGTTTGAATAAATTGTTTAACTTATCCAGATGGGTTATTGAGAACATTAGTAAAGTAACGAATAACTTTGATTTATACTACTGCTATTGGAGAGATTATTAAAATTGGAGTAAGAGTTAATACCTGCTTAAGTATATTCTCCTGCATCTGATGAAGGTTCACAATAATGAGGGGCGTTCCAAAATTGTTCTTGAAATCACAACTCGAATAACTCGGAATGGGATCCTAGTATTAAATATATTACTTATCACTGAGTATCAACAACTGAATCTTAATCACTGATTTAAAAAATTCATTATTTCATAACATTTTGATGTCTCCAGAAAGCAAATAAATATTACATTTAAAAACTAAATCTAAATTATGTCTTAACAGCGATAGTGAGAAGAATTCTATTTTTATTATACAGGGTGCCTACTTTAATCGCGGCACAGTAACTAATATCCAGACTGTTATCATTTACTCTCAGATACACGATCATATACTCTCAATGGGGAAAATGCTCTAAATGCCATAAAGACATTTTATGCTGTTTGAGTCAGTAAATGCACAGCTGAAAAATTAGAATATCCCAATTTTTTTCAATCCCCGTCCCATTAATCATATTTAAAAATATTTTTGACACACTAATATTTTACAGAAATTTTTCCCCATTTTTGAGAGCGAAATCGATCGAATTATGAAGCTTTTATTATTATCATTTTAGACCATTTCAATGATCTTCTCGGGGAAGATTAGTTAACACAATGCACTTTCTTGAAGCGATCGTTGATTGACTGCCTCGAAAAGATGAAATTTAAAATTCAAAAACTTGACCAGCTTTGTTTGCAGAAAGATGCTCATTTTTTTAAACTGAAAATGTTAATATATAGAGAATATTTTAGTAAATATAAGTGGTAAAAAAACTGGATTTCGCATTTTTTTTCAACAGTGCATTTATTGACTCAAACTACATAAAATATAATTCCACATGCCATTTAAATATTTTTTCAAAAGGTATTATTTGCCTATTTCTTACCACTAGAAATTAGCTATTAGTCTAAAATTAAATAAAACATTCTGTATATAGTCTCCCGAAAGACAGCGTTTATTCAATTATCTGGCGCAGAGGCGAACGAAAGTAAATTGCTGAAAATTGCTAAAATATTAAGGCGTAGATTTGGCGAACTGAACTGCGTGTGAATTTTGCTTCAGTTGATCAATGAATCAATGCCAAAGACGAATAATTTTGAAAATTTTTGTGGGATAATAACCTATAACTCAGCATCATAATTTATTAATAAATACGTAAAGCTATTAGGAATAGCTAATTTTTGAGAGATATTCATTTGATTACTAACTACACAGTTTTGTAATGACGGACAAGGTTTATTAGACTGAATAAGTTAGATTATGCCATATTTTCCACTTACACGGTTTTTATTTTGAGAGAAAAAGAATTGAATAAAATTAACTTCAGGAATGCATTAGTGGTTTGTTTACGGTAGTAAAACTTAATGTAAGAAAAATGCTTAAAAGATGCTAACAAAATTCATATTGTTAATAAATTTTGATTATTTATCACTAGGTTTACCAAGGAGTCATTTTGACCCTTCCGAGAAAACTTTTTGTTAATTGTCTTCAATAAAATTAGTGCCATATATTATGAGAATATTTTAATTAATTTTTATTTACATTTATAAGACATGTAATCACAAATATTATCTTTTTCTTCTTCTAGTTTCGGAGGAATGTATATAGTATACCAACTTTTACTGAAGGGGTCATTTTTGACCATTCGATTGGTTTGGTTTGCTTATATTAACGTCCCATTTGAAGCAACACTAAGGCTATTTTGGGACGGACCTCGTCATTTTGAACCACGGTCAGATGACGAGGACGACACCTGAGCTGGCACCCCCCTCTCTACACCACACCACACCAGCAGGAGGACGTTTGGTCATGACGGATTTAACGTGCAACAGACCCCTTACACGACGGTTCTTCGGTGGAATCGGGTCACGAACCTGAAACTTTTGACCATTCGAATAAATATTGCTGTGAATACATACATTTATATTTGAATATGTAATGGCTTGATAAAGATGCACATAGATGTAGGTATAAATATAAAATTTTTGTTATTAAAATGTGTATATATAAGAAGCAAGAAGCCGAAGCCGAAGCCGAAAATCGGTCAGATAGAAGCGATTGCACGTTGTTAGTAAGAAGATGTGTGAGTCAATGTTTTGGTAGAAGATGATGGTAGAAAAATAGATGGTGTTGAAGATCTAGATTAGAATATAAACACCTTTTTTAGTAAATAAACACAGAGGAACTGTCTTTTCAACACACCTCAACAAATATATTGAAAATATAAAAGTTTTTTTTTCTACTTTAACTTCATAATAGATAGGTCAATTTATATTTTTTCTCATTAAATACCGAAAGGGATCAATTTACATCTTTGGTAGAAATTGGTATATACCAACTGATGGTAAACCTAGTGTTAAATAATGTAACTTTCAATTTGATATGTGAAAAACAAATACAGTTTTCCTATACATGATAGATCAAATAACGAGAATTTCTTCAGAACTTTCTTCTTAAGAATTTTAGGTATCATAAAAATGATTTTATTACTGATTCAGTTTAGCTTTCAATTAAGATTTGAAAAGCTCAATGAGATTACTTATAAAGCACAGTTAAAAAATTTGATTACAATTTTTTTTCCTTTTTTTTGCTGAAACTAAAAAAATAATCTATGATTAAGCTAAATGGTTTATCATTTTGTTTATAACATTTTCTATTTCTACATTATTGAATTATCCTAATGGTTACTAACTTTAAGTGCTGTAAAAGAGCAATTAGATGCATGAAGAGAATTTCAAAAATAATAAAATTCTTCCTTTAATAACTTATAGATAATTTGGTCGTTCTATATTTGCTAAAAGAAAGAAATAATGAAAGATTTTAAACAATCATTTGCATATTTGCATTTTTGATGGTAACAGTTTTCAAGAAAAAATTTAATTAATAAGTCAAATAAAAATAGCTATAATAAATTAAATATGCGTTAGATGATTTTTATTTCTCTAAAATTTTAAAATTGGAAGTGAAGAATTGTAGAAAGAGGAAGCTTTTAAATTCAGATGCTGTAACAGCTGTTTACTTCTTTCAATTTCTCATTCAAGATTCAATCTGCGTCATCCAAATCGATTCCATCAATGTTAAGAGAAACCGAATAATCTGAAAGAGTAATTTTTACGCAGAAATGCTGCAATGATTTAAAATTCCATTATGTTTTGTATTTTGTTCAGTTATTCGAAAACAAGATGGAAATAAAATGAAATAAATTTCTTAAGAGTGATGAAAATGAATTAAAGATGTTTTTTCCCGCGATATCAAGCAATATAGAAACTGTCATAAATAATTCTGCTGAGAAAATATTTGACCATTAGAATAATGCATTTTTAAAAATTGTATATGATATAAAAACACGGATATTTCGATATTATAAAAATCAAGAATAATCCTTTAGATCCATTCTTTAAACCTAAGATGTGTATTTGCGAAATTCTTGCTTTGAACATACACTTATAGAAGATTTGGAATTCAATTGTTTCACTGAAATTTTCCAACAGATTATTTATCTGCTATAAAATGTATTAGAAAATTTGAAAGATATGAATGAAATTTCTTAAGTATTTAAATTTTTTTTTGTCAAATTAAAGATTTTGGAGTTATTGTGGTTGTAAATATTCATAAGGTCAATTAAGACGATTGCAGCAGAATTTTATTTTCAACAAAAGTAATATTTAAGATTTCATACTTACACAACAGAAGGCATTAAAATTAAAAAATACACACTATTTTTTTATCAATCTATATATTAGAAGGCCCTTAGGGAATAATTTAGCAGGAAGTACTAAAATTCGATTTTGAAATAGTTTTTTGAAAGATACTTTTATAATGCTAGCGAGGTGATAATGAAGTTATTCACTTTATTTATTCAGATTTTGAAGATTCAGAAATTTTATTTTCAGTTTTAGGATCTCTATAATTCAAGATTGTTTATATACAAACAGTAACTATGTTGTTTCCGATAGTAAAAACATAAGTAATTTTTGAAATTTGAAGGGTGCGTTATTTGATCAGTTTCTAAATTTTGATAAGATTACTTTTTCCTTTTTCTAGACAAAAAAGTTGGGGAAAAATGAAGTGTGTTTGTTGCGACGCCATTGAATTATTTCTTATTCATGAATTTGCCCTTATTCGCACTTGTTACATCACAACTAGGGATTGCAATACCGGTATACCGGGATACCGAATACCGGTATTTTGAGCTATTTGTACGATTTTGTAATACCGGTATTCACAAGTTTAAATACCGGTTTTTCGGTATTTACTAGAAATTTTTAAAATTGTCTCCACTAAATGTTCAGAAATCGCCAACATAGCAAAATAGTATACGTTTTTGCTTTTATATCTCCCTAACAGACGAAATTAATGGCTTAATTGTTTAAATCTAAATTAGCGAAACGGATTATCCCTGAAAGAAAATATTGTATCCATAACGACTGATGGAGCAACAGTTATGAACAAAGTTAGAAAGTTGATTCGTGCAAATCAGCAATTGTTTTATGCTGATAGAATTCAATTAGGAGTAATAGATATCAAAAAATAAAGAACAGAAGAATCCAGATACTGTGGATATAGAAACTTCGGATTCCAACTTTGAAGAGAGTAAGAGTGAGAGTGAGCGATATTGACAATGAAAATAATGACAATCTCATTGCTGAAGAAGATATTTCTAATGAGGATGAAATATCAACCAATCACGAATTGCTTCCTTTAGTTTATAAAGTTCAAAAAATTGTTAAGATATTTAAACGTTCCCCTATAAAAAACGACATATTACTAAAATATATACTAACTGAAAATAAAACAGAATATATGTTAATATTAGATTCTAAAACACATTGAAACAGTTTACTCCTAATGATGGAACGATTTTTGAAACTAAGAAATCCAATTCAAGAAGCAATAATCGACTTCAACTCGTAAATTAATTTTCCAGATAGTGAATTCGACTCAATATCCAGAACTGCAACAGCTCTACTTCCAATAAAACTAACTGTGGATGCATTATGTCAGAGAGATTCTAATTTATTAACAGCTAATACAACAATAAATTTCATGTTGCAGTCACTGAAAGAACAGCACACATCACTATCTGAAGAATTATATATTACATTGAAAAATCACACAGAAGAAAGGCATACCGAAATAGAAAATGTCTTATGGTATTTACTTAATTATAATGATTTTAAAAATAAAAAGGAAAAAAAAAGAACCAATTCAAATCTGATTAAATTGATAGTAAATTTTCTTAAATGTTTTTACCCACAAACCTATACACATTCAGAAGAATACGGTTCACTTATCGAAGATTATGATGACACTAATGTCGATAGTGAAAATGAATTGTCTCTTGAACAAAAATTAGAATTAGCGATAGATAAAAATTTCAAAGAACCAAATTACAATACAGAAATCAGCTATATCCAAAACCATCCGACGAGAAATCGATTTATTTGAAGATGAGGGATTTAGAGGTAAATACTTGGAAAAAGTATATCGCGCATTGCTAACAATACCACCAACTAGCGTAGATGCCGAAACAGCGTTTTTGACAGCTGGTAATTTTTTCACAAAATTACTTCTCAGGCCTAATGATAGTACAATTGATGCATTATGTTTTTTATTATCAAATTTCAAAAAATTTTAATAGTACCACAGACTGAATAGTGATATTTACACTTTTTTTTTGATTTAAATAAATAAGATGTTCCTTTACTTTTTTGCGACTCTTTATATACTGTTATATTTTATAAGTTACAAATTATTTTTTGTAACATTTACACTCTCTAATGAAACTGGCAAATAAAACAAAGAAACACCTGTGTTTTCTTTATTTTTCTAAATTTTCTAATACCGGTATTAAGATCTGAAAAATACCGAATACCGGTATTGAAATTTTGGTCCGGTATTGCAATCCCTAATCACAACCCTTAAGTAAAAGAGAATTTTGAAGAGATGTAATGCGCGATTTCTGATTAGTCTTCCACTACACCACCGTTTCTTTGTTCGAAATTTCTTTGTGGATTTCACCTAGTCAAGAGTAATAGATTTTTCAATCAAAATGACCAACAAATGTTTCTTTACAACAAGAATTGAACTTTTGTGGATTCAATCATATCACTGACTCTCCGACTCGCCCGAAGGCACATGTTTAAAATAACTAAATGATCCGACCTCCGTTACAGCAACACTGGCAGGAACTGTGAGTCGTAAGGGCTATCACCGACCACGGTACAACCCTTCTCTAAGGAAGACGTCACGTAATTCATAGGAGAAGCCAGACCTCCATCTTTTCGTGTACCAACCATCATGCCGGAAGCTTCTCATCCTCATGTCGAGGTGCTGCCCCCAGGGAGGACTTCTTGTGGATTAAGAAGAACATTGAAAAATCACGTAGAAAAGATGTGGTAGATTATTTTGCCCATTAGAGGAACAAGCTTTTGTTTAATAAAAACAACCCACTATTCACCAAATTTAGGTTCAGGAGTCCAATAAAGAAAGGCATCCACCATCTGTAGTTATTTCTAGTCGTCTCTTATCAGCCAAAATCCATACGATACGAGACAATCCACTTGGAGAGTGGCTACAGTAACTTCAAGTCCTAGAAAGTGACTCCCTCGCACGATGACTAGCAGACCAAACATATAGGTAGCTAGGTACCCTTTTTATTAAAGCATCAAAGAGCAGAGTGCAATGCCAATCGCCACGTCCGACCAACATGTTTTGCTTCCCCTTTTTTGTATATTCTATGAGAAGAAAGAAACAGCAGAGGGACGACAGCTTCTCCCTGTAGAGCTATTCACTTGCCGAAAAGGGAAGAAAAAAGGCAATTAAAAGCAAATGTTGGAGGAGGAAATAAGCTTGAAGAGACAATGTGATTCTAGGGTACCTCGGTGTCATGAAGCCCGTCTTGCTTTAAGCAGATTTGTCACTGAAGGCAAACTTTCAGAATGGAATAATAATAAACAATATATAATTCTGCTTTATAGATGATTAAAAGCTTCTTTCACAGAAGAAAATGTGGAATAACTACACTGTTCCAGATTTTAAGCTATAATATATAAAATCTTAAATAATTTTGCTAGTTAAGAATACAGTATGTTTAATCACCTAAAAAGTAAAGCAAAGGTTCAGTAGATGATTAAATGAAATACACGATCTAGACTTTTAAGGCATTTCTCTCCAGACTCTTTCTTGAGGGTGGAAAAAAATTAGATCGCTTTTTTTGTCTTAAAATTTATATTGTAATTCCATAAGAATAAAATAAATCATAGAATGAAATAGAACATACTTAAAGAAAAGAAACAAGTTAGGATAATTTCCTTGATATATTTCATAGAAATAAATCGAGATGATTTTTTTTGAATAATTTTGTTTGAAAATATTAAATAATATGGAAAAAGTTAATGTTAAAATCTACGTGCACTCTTATATAAATCTAACCTATTCCATTTACAATAAGGATAGACACTTAAATAAGGTTTATTATATAAGAGTATAAACATATATTAGGCTGTCCGAAAAGTTTCTTTCTCATCTCGCTATGAATGGCCTTATCTGACTCTGCTTGTGCAAACTTATCTATTAGTCATCTATGTCATCGGTTTCAGTCTAACCAGAGCTCTACTACACCCCAAACCGGGACTACATCCCAAAAAAGTTGTTTTGTACATTTGGTGGGACTCGAAAAGCGTAATATTCTACGAGCTCTTTCCTTAAAGTAAAACAATAAATTCTACAAAATACTGCATCAACTGGATCATTTGAAAGCTGCCATAGCAAAAAACGGCCAGAATTAATGAACCGACTAGGTATCGTTTTTCATCATGGAAACGCGAGACCACATATTGCATAAGTCGTAAGAGAGAAGCTCTTGCAGTTTCATTGGGATCTTTTATCCATCCTGCATACTCTCCAGATCTCGCTCCATCTGATTATTACTTCTTTTTGTCCTTAAAAAATTATCTTCGTGATAAGCGCTTTAAATCCATCATCGAAGTAAAAGCGCATTTTGAGGATTATTTCTTGTCCAAAACGCAACAATTTTGGAAAGCAGGCATTCTGAGAGATGGAAGAAGGTAATAGAGCAAAAGGGTTCTTATATAACAAAATAAATAATATCTTAAACAGTAAATATTGTGTATTCATTTCATATTAGAAATAAAAAAGAAACTTATGGGACACTCTTAATATAAAAAATGACTTAAGCAAAAACACGTGTATTGATATTAAGTGTATTGACATATAGTCCGAAATTTCAATATCTGTCCTTAAAATATAAATGTATTTTAAATAAGAAAAGTATTCCATTTCATTTGATTCAAATTGCATCTTGTAACGTGAAACCCTATACTTACACACGAAATCATACATGTCAAAACAATGGCATATAGGAACATTTCAGAAGTTCAATTAAAGATCAGAGAATACGCGTCTTAGTAATTACGCTCTCCCAAATACTCTGAAAATTACCTTCTGAGTACACGTCAGATTATTGTCTACTTGAAAAGCACAAAATTATTAATTAATGCAACCACAGGGAGAAATAATTATTTCCGTCGTTTCTGATGTTATGTTTTGGTAAATTGCAGGATAGAAATTCATACCATGATTGTTTGTGGATTCGCTGCTAATGGAAGTGAAGAATTAATGCAAGCTGGATATTATAATCTATATGGCATTCATTTTATTTTTAATGAATATTAATAAATAAATAATTTTGAAGTTAATAAATTAATACTGATTTGATTTCGATATATATATTTGGATATATATATGTATTTGTAATTCTGCATTAATATTCAGTATTTCTAATATGCTAAAACACAGAATTTCAATTTGTTTATATTGACAGCAAAGAAATAATAAAATCCAATAAAAAACACGACAAAAGAAAAAAGTCAATACTTTAAGGGAAATAATAATTACAGCCAAAATAAAAATAAAAAAAAATCTCCAAATCAGTTTACTTTTCAGTAAAAAATAATTTTGACAAAAAATGAAGGAAAAAAAAATAAAGAAAAAGTGTGAAGCGCTAGAGACATTCTATGAAAATTGGAAATTTAATCACATTCATAATGTATTTAATTTTAATGAATATTTCGGATTTCCTTGCATTTGGTATTCATGAATTTTTTAAAATTTAATTAGATTAATTTCTCTAGAGCATTATTTTCACCACCTCATAGTTTTGCTTTTTTTATTTCCAGATTTTTGAGGGGAGAAACTTATTTTCTATTTTTTTAAAAAATAATAATGAGTTTTTTTTAAAGTTTTATTTGAACATTTTTTTTATTGTTTAGACATTATAAAAATATGAAAATTTGTAATTGATCTTTTTTAAATATATTACCAGATAGTATCTATTATACTGAATCAAAATTAAACAATTAATAAGTAATTAGAATGTGAAAACATTAAAATATTCTTTAGAAAGGCATGACTGAACAAAATTGCAGATTTCTAATAATCAGGAAATGTGTAAAAATCGATCACTAACTTTCATATTTATAAATATATGAAACTGTAATAAATTAAGTAGAGATCATGCTTTCAATAACAAAGTGTCATAACTAAAAATAGATCAAATCATGGGCGAAGCTCTTCAATATTAAATATTTAAAGCTGCGAAATTCATGGGAAATACGAAGAACAATACAAATAAAAATTGGATCACAAAATCTACTACCCCCTGCAACTACCACACACACACACACACACACACACACACACACACACACACACACACACACACACACACACACACACACACACACACACACACACACACACACACACACACACACACACACACACACACACGGTATAAGATAAAATATAGAACTATTTATTAATTAACTTTGAAATATGCTCTGTGGAAAATGTGATATCAGTTAAAAGCATAACATTTGTGGGAAAAAATTATGAAGATTATTAAAACATACCAAATGAAAGCGCCATTTTAAATTTGAATAAACTTGGAGTATTCTGATTGGTTAGACATGCTCGCAAAGTGGTGAAATTAAGTGGCAAAATCAGCCCAATTATTGAGGCTAGAGTCCATTTCATGGTTTTATTTCACGATATATATCTTGAAATCGGTGAGTGAAAGTCGAGGCTGTTGATGACATATTTAGGATTCACGAGCTTATATATGAAATAAAAGTTAGCGAAATCGTATCAGTGATTGTAACTGAGAGCTGCTTGGTTTCCCTATTTGTTTTAAAGGCAAAAGTCGATGACCGATGAAAACTTGTGAATAAAACAGGGAAAAAAAGGTGCTCAGCATTCAGATTTTTATTACTTAGAAATGTCATTCTTTTTCCCAACCAAGCATTTTGAAGCTGGAACTTTATAGTTTAAATTATAAATTTCGGACTGGAATAATACTGGATTCTTTATACGAATGCAATACTTTTAATTTGTTCTGAATTAAGAAAAAAAATTCAATATAAGTAAGAGCATTCAAGTATTTAGAAAAAGCATATTACTATTCAACATTATCTTGGTTATATGCTTGCTTAAAAGCGAACTGACAAATTAATGAGGGTCCGAATATTATATTATAAAGTTGAAAGCTGCCTGTAAAAGTGGATGTCATGTAACGTATGAATGAAAATTCAAAAATAGAAAAAGGAAAAAAACCAAAGAAAGAAATCATCAGAATGAGATACTTTCATTCACAATAGAATTACATTTTGTATATTTTAGTGAACATTCACATCAGCAACTCAAGACAAACATCACTTACAATAATATTGTGAAATAGGAAATCCTTTACTAATTTCTTACTTAAGAATATTACTGAACGTACAGAAATTAACATTTTGCAGCGGGATTTCAGTTAGTAAATGGTAAATTAATCTACCAATTCCGTTTGATCAACAGAATTCCACTTTAATTCTAATAACCCGTAATGGACATTTAATTGTAATTCTACAGAATAAATAGGACATTGTTATGTATTCGAATGACATGTACAGGTTTAAGGTAATTTCAACATTAGTCATGTAAATGACAGATACCATAGTTAGAGAGTTCAGCTTTTGTTTACTTTGTATCAATATTATTTAGATTACGGTTGCCCTTTTAATTGGATATGGATTAGATTCTTAAATAATTTGAGCTGCACTTTCATAGGTAAAATATAATAGAGAAAATCTTCATAGATAAAATATAACAGAGAAAATCTTCATAGATAATTGAAATTATCGTGTAGGAAAATAAATATTATTCTTTCTTACACAGGTACTGATAGATAATAAATATCCTTAGTAAACATATCAAGTATAAATGGTATTAATACTTTTATTTACATAAAGGCTAATACTCTCTGTCTATGAACAAAAAAGATACAAATGATAAATACAAGAATGCGAATCTACAATCAGATTTATATGAAAAAAAAATGATGCTATTCTTATCAGAATTCAAACCAGAATTTAACGATTTTCTTTTTGGTCTTTAGAAAGGCATTAGATTTGTCTTAAGGATGCAGTACATTTTGAATTGTTCTTAATGGAAGAAAAAATTATAACGTTTAATTAAAAAAAAGAACCAATTACGTATTTTTTCCATTTGTAATAATCTACTTTATTTTATAAAAATATCTTTCCCGTGGTGACTATGTACATAAACATTAAAAAAATTATACTATGTATATGGGTGTTAAAATAAATTTCTTTTTAGAAAAAAAATAGAAGAGAATTCTTCACTCAATAAATGTAGAGATATCTGAAAAATCGAAAAATATATATGTTAAAACGTTATTTTTTCATCAATAAAATTTTTTTAAAAAAGATTTACTATGTTCACCAATGGTTTGATTAAGCTAGAATAAGTTGAAGCATGATCTGCATTTCAACACTATTTATTGATTAAATCATTCTTAATTTGTATAAATTTGATATTCTGATTTAATGCACATTTTATCTTTATAAGAATGAGGTTTTATTTTAAAATATTATAGGCACGGAGTTATTGAATAAAGCATACTCAAGTTTCTTAGTTTGCATAAATATTTTGAAATTCTAATTTAACATTGAATCAATCACTTGAACCAATCGTAATGTATTTTCAAAAGATTCCAGTTGGCTCTGATTTTATTATTTTTCAAATAAAGTTATTTTCTAGCATCAAATAATTGGATTCTTTTCATAAAGAATTTTAAAAAGCACTTTAATGTAATACATTTTTGAAATTTTATAGTACACATTTCCATTTTCCCATGCTCAAAAATAGAAATTCGAATATCCCAACAGAACAATATTAATTAAGCAAGACAGATCTCTTTTGTATCAATTAATGTTATGAAAATATTCCATTCTACATGCACGACCTTCTTTCAACATGACATCCGGTTTTCTTTAATCGATTTTTCCCTTTACAACAAAGACGAGAATATTCAAGCACAGTTTATAAGAAATAAATAAGTTTTTGTTCGCGAGTGCTCGAGGAATTTTTCTCTTGAGAGCTTGTTAAAATTTTCTTCGAAGTTTTGAAAGCACTTACCGATTATGACCTGTGTAAAATTCAAATACTTGTTAAGTGGCTAGGAACTTTTTCTTTTTTCAAAATGTTATTATTTACCTGTGTTCCAATTTGAAAGTTAGAAACACGAATATAAATTTTTGCAAGAGGGTGTATAATTATGTCTAGGATTTAAAATCTTTTTTAGATACTTTTTTTTAAAACTGATGCGAATAAGCATTCATTTCATTCCTAGTATGTTAGAGCAGTTCTTTCCTGTAATAAGCCAAATAATTCCAAGCATTAATGCAATGTAAGACGGCTGAAAATTAATGTGCAATGATATTCTATATTTTTTAATATCTAATATATAAAAAGGAATTTGCATGTAATAAAGAATATCCACTTCTAGAATTTTATGAATATACTATCCGCCTTTGGCGACCAGTTGGTTCGCCAATCTTAATGTTCGTTAAAATTTTAATAATTAAATATTTTATGCAAATCCTACTTTAATAGCTTCTTTATCAAAATATTTTAAAACTTCAAATTTCGATTGTCATATAATTCACTCATAATATTATAAACGCCTTCAGTCATAACGTAATATGTATCTCTCCAATTTTCTGTTAGCTCCCGTAGAATTTATGCTTTAAATTAAAGAGAAAAGGATTAATCTGCAATTAATATAATAATATTTTTTACTGAAACAAAGCATTTTTTATAATATAATTACTGAAAACAGAGTCACTGGGCGTTTAAACTTTATAGACACTAAAGAATGTCTTTCTTAATTTATGTAATATCTCAAGAATTTGTCAACAAAATTCCTCATGAGCAGATCGATTCATTAACAATGTTTCATTTTAAATGTATCAAACATTAAGAAAATAAACAGAATCGTTTGAAATAATCGGCCAAAAAATGTTAAGCCTATTCCCATTAGCGTGGGAAAAAAAAAACTGAAGCCTTACTCATTTATTGTTGGGGAAAATTAAAAGATTGTTTTGGCGGGAAAGTTAGTTTTTAATTAATAATTAAAATTCTAATTAAAAATTCAAAAAAGGGACCCCAGGTGCACAGTCCCGAGCTCCAAGGTATACATGTACCAAATTTGGTAGCTGTAGGTCAAACGGTCTGGTCTGTAGAGCGCCAACACACACACACACACACATTGAGCTTTATAGAAGTATAGACATATTTCAATCTTTCATTAGGAAAGAGACCAGATGAATTGAATTTCATATAGGTTTGGTAATTAACATGGAAATTGGAAATTCATATCAAATTTTGAACAAATGGGAAATTTGTTTTTTTTTTTTTACCTGATGTATATATGATAACTCAGAAACTTGATTTTATATAACTGAAACTCTATGTATGTACCAATTTTTGGATCAAACTTGTCAGTGAACTGTCCGTCCATTCCTATGTAAATACGGTAACTAAGAACTACGGTAAATGCTTCAAATATGGTAATTATTAGGGTTGAGTTTATACTCAGTTTTGTTGTATTAGATGCAGGTTGACACTAACACTCGATTGTACTTTAACTCTTTCATCGCGAGGGACGAGATGACTCGTCTTCAGGAATATTCGCTATGCGCGAGAGATGAGATAATTCATCCTCTACTCAGGGTTTTTCTATATTATTGCAGCATTTTATATATTTTATAAAAGAAAGAACGGCGCAGACTCTTAGCGCTGAGGGTGAGACAAAGGCGCACCATTGCGGCAATGGAAGTGTTAAACTTTTGTACCAGATATAGCCGATTTCCGATTCTTTTCCCTCTAGAATAAAACTGGGTACTTAGTGTCAATCAATTCTGTCATTTCTGCAGACTCATAGCTGGCATTGATATGAAAATTATTCCAAATTAGGATATCGTTTCTTCAGTAGAAGAACTTCTTGACGATGTGCTGGTGGCTTTGGTTTTGACCGTAATTGACGGGTAGATAATAATAGAAAAGGACATGCTTTGTTGTTATAGATAGCAATGAAGAAGGCTGGGGTCCTTACATAGTATGTGTACCGTTGTATGGGGTAAACGGTCAATAATGCCTGGGAATGAAATATATATATATATGGGTAACACCCCATATGCCATAAACAACCCATATGCCCCAAAAAACAACAACAACCCATATGCTCATAGTGTTGTTGTCGTAGTGCCTAGGAAAGCGAAATAGACTATATTGAATGATAACGGTAGTGAGCAAAAACTGTTACTGATTATCTGATCTTTTGAGTACTCGATGGACACAGTATTATCCAACCTTGATAAGTATACAGACTCTACAGGAGATAAAGTTAGTATTGGTAAAAATACATTGATTTTTATGATTTTTTATGATCATATCCAATACGATGAACTTTGAAAATCTACGTCTAATTAGAATTATGCCTCAATTGAAACGAATTGTTTGAAAGTTTACTTAATATTACATAAACTAATTATAAATATAATAATTTTACATTCACTTATGCTGTATTTGATTCCGCATTTTACAACATTCCAATAAATATCTTATTCATCTATTGGCTTTAAACAATACTTTTTCTGTTAATGACCTTATACAGGCTCTGCAGGAGAGGAAGTTAGTATTGGTAAAATAAGCATTAATTATTTTATGATTAATACATTTTAGTGTAGCATATCTTATCGAAAACAATGCACTATAATAATTGAATTCGAAAATCTGCATCTAATTAGAATTAACAAAACAATTAAAAATAAAAATTTACATCCCTTTATATTGCATTTGATTTCATATTTCCAATAATAACATTTTATTTATTTGTTGGCTTTAAACATTATCTCATTGAAATAAATTAAGTGAAATTAAGTTAATTAAAAAGCAAAATTTTTTGATTATATTAATAGAAGGAAAAAATAAATCTTGAAAGAAATTTAGAACGAAATATAATTGAAAAGAAAAAAATATATTTTCATATACTAAATTTTTGAAATAAAAAAAATTAAAAATAATCATTTACGACTTATTAACATTCATATAGGAAGTTAGTAATTACGGAAACAAAACTTCTGCCTATATTATTTTCTAATTATATATATTCTTAATGACGATATGTATAATTGGGAAGTCTTAATACCATTGTCAAGGGAAAGAATGCTACCCTATCGCACATAATTATTTCAAGGTGATGAAAACAACATTTTGACATCAAAGCCACCCACTTCCTTTGCTTTTCTTTTAAACTTAGCAATGTTGAATAAGATTTCACATCACGATCAGTTACACAACACAAACCCATTTTAATGAATAAAATTTATATCTTATGTTAATTTGTCTATTATTTCTACACAAAATGCCAGCTGCATCTTAATATAAGTCTTATCAGGAATTCAGAGAATAGAATATTATTAATTATGATAAGGAGAAAGGTAATCTTCTCTTACCTCGAATAGTTAATCTTAACCTTAATTCTGATATTCTTCATCAATTTTCTAGATAAATAGATTATTCTGGAGTCAAGTTATCATTTACTGAGTTTGCATTAAAAAACAAATTTGATCGAAATATGCTTATATATTTGGAAACAATCAACAATTTTTATTTTTTGTCCAAGCATAAATGTCCAATTTATTTATTGGTATCCATTGGTGAACATAATTATTTTAAATATTTAGAGAAGGGTTTATTATTATTATTAACAGATAAATATAAGCATTATTAACAGAAATTATTGTGGCCAATGGCATCACGAAGTAAAAAGGTACCGATTCATAATCGGATTATTTCTTTATCATTCTTATTATTTCTCATAATCGGATTCTTTCTTTATTTTTCTTATTATTTCTCATAATCGGATTATTTCTTTATTATTCTTACTATTTCTCATAATAGGATTATTTCTTATAGGCTTTCGTCCATTGCATTTAACTTTAAAAATTGATAATCCGCTGATATCTTATTGTATTAAAACGAACTATTATTTTCATGATGCTTTCAAAGATTAGCACCAGGATATATATACTCTGGTCTCCTTAAAAGCCACAATGGCACTGCTAGAGTCGTATCGAATTATGATATGACATGGTTGAAAAGGTTGAATAACAGGCAAAAGGTTATGAATCCTACATTCTTAATAAGGTATTATTTAAAAACACTGGAAAGCACCGTTTGACACATGAGTATTCTAACAAAAAAACTGCTTGTTTCCATCTAGTTGGTTGTTAGAGAGATATCTGGTTTATCTGTGTGCGTAACACAAATGTAGACCAGTTCTCTCCCAAATGCTATCTAGATGTTCCAAAATAAGCTAACTACAAATGATACCATTCTCCTTAATTATGAAAACTTGATGCATAGTTCTGGTAAGGTTTGCTACATCAAGTAAAGTTAAAATCATCTTCAAGATAAATTAATATTTTAATAAATATGTTCTGTTGCTTAATTTACTATATATCTTTTATAAATAGATGTTTTATTATAAAATAATTAGGATGATATAAGCATTCATTAAAAAAAGCGAAAGCAAATTATGTGCAGAGTCATTGGAAGTCTGGTAGACACAACATTTTTTTCACTTTGCTTGCACTTACTTGTTCCATCGACACTATTTTACCTACAGTGGCTCAAAAAATTGAGAGTACACCTTACTTTTACTTGATAAATCCGACTTTCATTTTAAATAATACATTACCGGGTAATGCAAACATGTTTTTATTTTTACACATAAATGGTTTAATTTAGAGTAAAAATAAAGAAAAATCAACGAAAAACTTCTAAATCGAAAAATTTTAGAAGCATTTTAAATAAACATACGCAGAATTTTATCTCAAAAAATTGAGAATACACCAATAAAATTTTTGCAATTTCACGCACAGGAACAAAGTGTCACTATTACGTTGCATGTCTTTTGGATCTTATAATGGCCTCTAAACGTCATGGTACCGATTCGACAAATTTTTGGTGGTATCTGAAGATATTTTACCCCATTTTTCTTGCAACACTTGTTTTAAATGGGTTTTGTTTCTAATTTTGTATTTTTGAACCACTTTTTCGAGTATGGCCTACGAATATTCAATGGAGTTGATGTCGGGGTACTGTGGTGGTGTGTGTAACTGCTGTTTACAATGAAAAAGACACCATATTTTGACGTTACGTACATTCTGTTTGGGGTTGTTGTCCTGCTGGAAAATGGAATTTCCATCTAAATCCAAATTTTTAACACTTTCCCTTAAATTTCTGAGACCATATGGTTCATCCAACTTGTCGCAGAAACTTTTCAAATTATAGGCAGAAGTGTAAGTGCTGAAACTGTGCGAAATGCCTTTGACAAGCTGGGTATAAAAGTCCCATTGTTAGAGAGAAACCGTTCATCAGCTTGCAAATTCAGAAAAAGCATTTGAAGTTTGCAAATCTCATCAATTAAAGACCAATAACCTTTATAAGAAAACTATATTTAGTAATGAAAGAAAACTCAACATTTTTGGCAGTCACAGCCATAGTACTGTATGAAGAAAGCCTAATTCTGGTTTGGATCCAAAAAACTTACTTCCTACAGTTAAACATGGCTTTGACTATGTCATGATTTGAGGTTGCATGATTTCATCCCGGGTAGGAAATTTATTTTTTATAGATGGCATTATAAACGATATTGTTTATTTTGATATACTTCGTAGCAATCTAAAGGAAAGTGCTTGAAAGTTGGGTTTAGATAGAAATTTCATCTTTCAGTAGGACAACGACCCCAAACAGAATGTACGTAACGTCAAAATATGGTGTCTTTTTATTGTAAATAGCAGTTACACACACCATCACAGTAGCCCGCATCAATGCCATTGAATATTCGTGGGCCATACTCGAAAAAGTGGTTCTAAAACACAAAATTAGAAACAAAACCCATTTAAAGCGAGTGTACAAGAAGAATGGAGTAAAATATCTTCAGATACCACAAAAAATGGGTCGAATCGGTACCACGATGTTTAGAGGACATTATAAGAGCCAAAAGACATGCAAATAAATATTGGCACCTTCTTTCTATGCGAGATATTACAAGAATTTCATTGTTGTATTCTCAATTTTTTGAGGCAAAATTCTGCGTATGCTTATTTAAAACGCTTCTGAAACTTTTCAATTTAGAAGTTTTTCGTTGATTTTTCTTTATTTTTACTCTAAATTAAACCATTTGTCATGTGTAAAAACAAAAACATGTTTGCACTACCCGGTAATTTGTTATTTATATTGAAAGTCGTATTTATCAAGTAAAAGTAAGGTGTACTCTCAATTTTTTGAGCCACTGTACTCTTAAAATTTGATCCATGAATTCAGGGACATCCTGTATGTATAAACATATTAAACATACTTATAAATGATCTCTCTCTATCATATATTAATATTACTGCACACTTATTCACATATTATGTGTGGAGTAAAGGTGTTTTCTAAAAGAAACATGATTCTATTGAAAAAATTAACATGATTCCATTCATTAAGATTCTATTGAAAAACAACAAGAATTACAGCAATAAAAAGAATTATAAAATAACAGGATAAAGTATTTAAAAAAATTGTAAAATTCAACATGCACATACATTTCATATACATTTACATACTATTAGATAAATCAATAAATAGAGGTAAGGAAAAAATGGGTAAATATCTGAACAAAATGGCGGAGAATAGAGATCTGAATAATCGACGAATAATATATTTTTTGGTTTAAAAAATAAGATAATTCGGAAATTTGTTCATTTTTAAAACTAAAACCAGTATATTTAGCAACATGTGTTTCGTTCCAGTTTAATAAAGAATTTAGAACAAGTTAAAAGGTAAAACAAATCTTACCTTATCAGAAATGCATTCTAAAGTATAAACAAGTCGTGATTTTATGATGATTCCACTTTATTTCAGTTCCCTTTTGTTTTCTTATGACAAATTTTGATAAACAATCCTGTAATAATTTTACATTACTAAAAAACAATTTTACAAGATTTAAAATCAAATAATTTCCCATTTTAAAACTAAAAGAATATTCCGAGCTTAAAATAACTTCAATGCCATTTCACGAGGCAATCAAGATGTTTACTGCCAAACGATTTTGCTGGCGATATAAAATGAACACGTTTGAGAAATTTTAGAAAAACATCAACATGTAAAAGCAAAATAGCAAACGATCGCTTACCACTCAGCGGAATTTCTGTCTTTCCAATATCCATAATGTTAACATATTGATGAGAAAAAGGAAAGTCAAGAAAGTAACTCATGAGTAAAATCCATCGTTTTGCATAATAAGACGCCATTTTGTAAATGACAGAGCTTTATTTGAAAGGGAAATGGAATAAAATTCCACTTTGGCAGATGCTTCTATTAATTAAGTGGTGATCTTTATGGAAAAAGATGCTTGAAAAGTGGATTTGAGGTAAAAGATTGTTTTAAAAAATTTCAGCGATATTGTGAATTTAGAATTTGTTTTCTTGAATAAAGCTGATTTAAGTCTTTACTTATCCCATTTTCAAATAAGTCATAAAAATATCTGGGTTATATTTTAATCTATAAATTCAAGAAAATTTTAAAATCTGTTTTTTTAAACTTTTAAAACGATATTTTTAAAAAAATAATAGATTTGCTTTCGAGCAGTAACTTTTTACATTCTTTTTTTAAATTCGATCCTCTTTTTTAATCGTGTAATATTTAAAACTAATTCGTAAAGAATGAATACATTTTATATATGATTTAAATTAACGTGAAAGGCAGTTTGTTTCTGATTTAATACAAAAGCGTTGTAAAGACTACCTTAAACATTTGGCATGCAGCTTTCTTTATGTGGTGTAATAATGTTTTTTAAAAGTTCCGCGTACTACCACAATTCTTATATTATACGGTAAAATATTACAATCCTCATGCACTTTAAAGTTTGATATCGCTACAAATATTAATACAAATAAAGCATTCTAAAAGTATTGATGGATTTTTAAAAAATAGAGATTGTGTTAGATTAATGGCTAAATCTTTTGCTTTGATATAATCTATATATACAATTATGTAGTTCCTTAGCAAAGAAAGGGAAATTAAGATTATTAAGCGATCCCTTTGCAGATATTAACGATGTTACATTACGCCTTGCTGCAAAATTTGAACGCCTTAGTGGGAAGTGACAATGTGCCAGATAAACAGAAAATGCATCAACATTATTTCTTTTGTCCACATGTATATATTACTTCCTTATAAAATAGTATATTAATTATTGAATATTACAAGTAGATAATATGGAAAACTAATAATTTCCTTTGTTGTCAGTAGAGTACACAACTGTACAAAATTCAATTATTTCATTCTCATCATATAATAACATAATCTAATGTCTTTCTACTATTCTTAAATATCAATATTTTTTTTTTACTTTCGCAATTCTTACTACACATTACTTTTCTCTTTTACTGATGAAAGTGAAATCAAGGGCAGTGGTCTTCCCCAAACTTTCTCACATATTCTCTAATAAACTTGTCATGCCAGAGAATGTACTAAATAGCATTGGTGTACAATAATTACGAAATATTAACCTATAGATTGAATTTAGCATTTTTGCTGAAGCTGTCACGTGATGACCAGTTTTTTGGCGATTAATCCCTGGCATGAGTTAATATCATCCAAATATAGAATTCGTGTTTTACACGCACTTCTCTGAACCGATAAAAACAAAACAGAAAAATGACACAAAATTGCAATTGTAGTTCCCAAAACCCACACCAAATTTGATATATTTAAGTGATTGCGTTTACATGTTTCTGAAAGTAAAGATCGAAGACTGTCAAACTATATTGGATTTGGCTCAACCTTTGACAGATACCTACACTATAGATGGTGTACTGTGGTATGTGGTTGGTGGTGGTATCTGTGTACCGAATTTTATCATTCGAGCTCTCTTAATTTTGAAGTTATCGTTTTAGCTTGTATTCGAACAGCCGGATTTCCTCTGAAAAATATTTCACTTAACATTTGATAGAAATTTTCAAATTTGGTGTAAAGACTCTATACTAAATTTCATCCGTTTAGCTCTAAGCATTTTTGAATTATCTTTGTCACAGATAGACATTTTCCAAAAATGTGTTTTTTGAAATCGGGGCGGTTAAATACTACATATACGAGAATGTAAAAAGATGCACCATAATGGTGAAATTTGAAAGTTAGATTTTTTTCAAAACTTTTTATTAAGCTTGAATTACTTTTGTACAAATATCTTTTTATGTTTTGGAGTATTAAAAATAAGTATTTTAGAATTTAAGTATTAGCATCTCTTAGGTTATTTGTTAGTGTAAAAAAATACTAATACTACTTGGAAAAAAAGATAATGTAACTACTTATTGTAAAATAAAGAAAGTAGTTAGTAAATAATTAGAGTAAGTACAACTTAATAAAACATATGTAATGCAGATTTTTCTTTTCCCCAGCGTGGGAGTTATAAGCGATTAAAATATCACGATGAAATTATTATTCTTAATTTACACTTTTAGAAAATAAATATCAGGCAACATATCATGTAAGAAAAGGTTGTATTGACTGCAAATTTGGGATGGAAAATTACTTGCATGCGGCTTCAAATTCACGCATACTATAACGAGGATATCTGCGAATTCTTAAAGTGTCACTGTGATTGTTTAACATTATTGCAATGATTTTACAAACTGGATATGAAAAAGAAATGGAAAAGGGAATAGTTGCTTTGCACCATAAAACTAAAGGCGGAATATGGATATGTTACAAATAGAACAAATATTTCATTCGCCCACATTAACTTTCATATTTGTTCATGTGTAAGCTTGTATATTTTCCAAGTCCGATTAGTATTCTCAGAATAAAAAATTTTCAAGTAGAAAAGTTATGGAAAAAAAAAGACTGGATTTAAATAATTTTTATGCTTTTCAAAATTGAGATAAAAAGCTTTAAGCTTTTATGTACTCTGTTGTTAAAGAGGTTATGTTGTTTGAGAACAACCATTTTACAACTAAAATGTTTTCTTATAGACTTGTGAAACTACATTATTAAAATTATTTTTTATGCATTTGAAAATACTCTTTTTTTCCAATTAAATTAGTTGTTTTTACCTTTTTTTATATTACAATACAATAAAACAGATTCGACTTTTTAGTCCAAAGGAAGTATCATATTAAACTTGAATAATTTGCCTTTTCACTTTTGGCTTGATTACATTACCCATTTTATTTTGTACGTAACGAGTTTTATATGGCAAAACTTTTTAAAAGAATGTCTATCTGTACGTTTTATAGCAACTTCCCTGTTTGTTTATAGCAACTATTTATAATATTATTGTCTTTTATTTTTTCCCCATGTACGGTTTTGGTACTATGCAGTGCGTGGACAATATGCCTGTCTAAAATATTATCATGTTAAAAATTTTCAGTCAGAGTACAAAATAATGTACAAAATAAAGGTTGATGGAGTTTCCGTCGCGACATTAATAAAGAGGCTTATAACTTTTAATGTGATTGTTATTGAGTTTTCAAACGATCATTTTTGAATTAAAAGACCATTAGGCTGAATGCTGTGTTTAATTTATTCACAATTTACCGATTGGTGCTATAAACATAAAAGAATTTCGAAATCTTTGAAATTCGTTATTCGTTTTTTATCTGTTGCACGACAACACTGTTTATGTGGTTGAATACCAATAAAAAAAAATACTTTGTGCTTTTTCTATAGTTTGTCCCTTTTCTTTTCGTGAAGTGTGTCTTTTGAAAAAGGGGAATTAGAATTTTATTTTACTGCTTAGCTATTAACATGCTTCTGTACAATACAGAAAACAATACTTTTTTCTAAAAATTAAGTCGAGCGTAAAGAACTTGTATTTACTTTGTGAAATAAAAACGCTTTGAATGTATCATTAGTTGATATTGTAAGAAAGAAAAAAAAGTTTTCAATCTTCCGAAGAAAGTTAAAAAAAAAAAAAAATGATTTCCTTACTACCAGAGAATTTTCTTGCCAGAAAATTTCGCTGTAAAGGATGTCCCAAAATTAAAGCAAGATTTGAATTTGCCACCATTTGTGCAGTAAAGTATTGGCTACCATATTAAAAAAACCATTTGACAACTGATAGTTTAGCGCTAATAAAAAATAAAAATGGTGCGTTACATAGTAGAACAACGTGTTTTCATTGTTGAACAATATTTCGAATATAATGAAAGTCTAGCTGTCACAGTTCAAAAATTTGAGAACTGGCCTTCTAGATCGTGGGATTTAACACCATTGAATTTCTTTTTATGAAGTTATTTGAAGTCGAAGGTCTGTGCCAACAACCCACAAGTATGCGTGCATTGATGGAGAAAATTCAACTCTGCATCAACGAAATTCAGCTACATTTAAGCAAAATGGTAATGAAAAAGAGTGCGTATGTGCCAGCAAAGCCGTGTAGGCCATTTGCCCTATATGTTATTTCATACATAACCTATCCTTTTTACTTTACGATTCAATAAAAATATAACAATTTGAAGAAAATAAAATCCTTGCTTTTTTTTTATTCAATTCAAACCGTTCATTAACAGCGTTGTTCTATCGTGTAACGTTCCACTTTTACCAACTCTAAACTATCAGCTGTCGAATGGTTTTTTAACAAGGTTACCAACACTTTAATGCATGAATGGAGGCAAATTCAAATCTTGCATTAATTTTGTGACACTCTTTATTTTCTGAAATACGAATGAGTACGAATTTTATTTCAATGCTAACCATAGTTTTAAGCTTAAACTTCAATTTTTTACATTTTCAAAATAATGAGAATTCAGTAATGAGTTTATCATTCGTAGAATATGAACTTACCACTATTAAGAGTGAAAACGTGCTCTCTTCAATGAATCTGACAAAATCTATTTAAACATCTAGTAAGAATTTTTCTACTGTGAACAAAAAAGTTACAGTTTCAGTTAGTAGTCATTACCATAAATGTAAAAATCTAGACATAAAAATGAATGTTGCATAAATGTTTGAATAAGAGTAAATGGAAATAGCTACTGAAATAATTAAGGCAAATTCTGGTTCGAAGAAATTTTAGATCATCTATGTTCAGAGGCTCATAAAGAATAATTTGTATTTCGAAGAATTTAGAATGAAGTGCTTTAAATTAAAAATTTCAGAAATAAAGGAAATCGAATAGCAGACAAATTAAATTTAAAATGATTATGTTTAGTGAAATTATTCATCATATATATATGCATTTGATTTTGACTCCGTTTCGCAGATCGATAGTTTGGATGAATTTTAATATAAGGTTTTGTTCTATTTAATTTCTGGGATTATTAAATAATCGATTAAAATTCATATTTATAATCCACCAAACTCTGTAAAAATAGATCTCAACAAATTTAATAAGCTAGTTTCTTCGAAATTCATTTTTTTCTAATAAGGCTTTTAAACACATCTAAATTGCATTAGAAGAGGTCACTAAATTTCTGACTAGCAAATAATATCCTCAATTGTCTAGGTAATAGCTTTATTTTAAAGTGCGTGGATGGATTGCAGTTCAAATATTTGCTCAGATATTGTCTTTTTAAGCTTCACATTTCCTTGATAATAAAAGGATTATTCAATTTCTAATATAATTAATTAACTGTGAGAATAAAAGCAAATAAATATGATATAATTCATCTATAGAAAGGGTTTCTTACTCCCACATATGCAGTGCACAACTTTGACCTTTGAAAGGATTGACTAGCATTGGTGTTATTATAAATTTTGTTGAAAGAACATCCTTTTTAAAAGTTGTAATATTCTTTATGCATTCAAAATATTTAAAATATTAAAATCAAGTTAGATAAAAATGAGTAATGAAAGTAATCCATTTGGAATTAGAAAATTTGAGTTATATCTATTCTAAGTAATCTATGTAAATTGAACTTTGTATGCATGGATATTTATATTATTTTCTAAGTTATATTAACAAAGGCATACACATTAGCAAAGAATTCTCGCTTTGAAGTGCTAATAGTAGAGCAATGTCTCTAGTTGCTTGCTTTGAGCGATTTCTGTTTGCTCAAATGCTGTTGATTTTTGAAAGTGCTGTCTTTTCTGCTATGGCTTACGCTTGCTTCATATTTCCGCATTTTCTTTTGGAATAAAATGTCCTTATCCGTTATGAAGCTTATTGGACTTCTAACACCTTACAGGCTGAGAAATTCTAAGTTTCAGTGAGCAAGAAGGTTCACAATTTGCTACTGAATTCTTCAACAGACTGTTAGATCATCCTAACAAACTGCCAACAGAACTGGTTTTCGCATAATATTCTACAAGCAAGTTGTACGCAACTCTAGCGATGACGTCAACTGGTTATTAGTGTTTTAAACAAAGGTTAATAAGTTGCACATTATTCAGTTTCTAACCCACAAAACCTCATAGAGAAATTTCTTGTATATATAATGAATTAAATAACTCTAATAAGATGCTGAGTCCCCCAAAATAATTTCAAAAGAAAATAATGCTTAAAATGGAATAATATTTTCGCTCAACTCACATGCGTTATAACTTTAGCGATAAATATATAGTTCGATGAATGTTCGGAATATAGTTACATGCTTATAGTATTGTTTATTTGCGCAGCTAGTCTCTTAGTAAAAAAGAGACTTATTGATATTCTTAATGATTGCTAAATGGATGCGGCGTCAACGCCTTTCGCCTTGGCGACGAATTTGGAGACAAAAATAAAGTTTATAAAAAACACAAGAATTTTTGAAATATCTTCATTAGAAGCTGAGATACCGGACTTCATGCCGGAAACATCTCATCCCCATTTTTGAAGTGCCCATAGGTAGGACATTTGGAATCCACTAATCTAATTGTACCATGTTTTGCTTAAAAGGATATAAAATTATATCCTTTTAAGCAAAACATGGTACAATTTAGATGGAACCCCACATAATACTTTAGGGATATGTCATGCGCGAGGATAGAACCTGGGACCTTGTGGTTAGCAGTCCAGTAACATAACCAGGATACAAAAGCATATGCTCGTGTAGCGTAGTTGTTAACTGGCTTATATGCTATTCACTACAATACCTTAATTTGTTTTGCTATTTTCCGTAAAAAATGTGAACACTTACTTATTTTATAATAAATAGGAACATTTCTTTACTATGGCTTTGATAGTAATTAAAATTCTTTTCTTTTTATCTCTCTGGATTTCTGATTAATGCCTAATTTTTTCAAAGAGATGCGACTAGAGCAATCATACCTTAACGTTATGTTTTGAATAAGTATACGAGAACTGTGAGAGAAGAAAATATTCCGTTTTCGAAATATATTGATCTGAATGACTGATTAAGTGACTAATTATTATAGCTATCTAATTCTTTCTTTAAGTTATTTACTTACAATTAACAACAGTTTCGCCCAAAAGGCAATCAATCAAAACAAAGAAGGGATAAAAGACCGAAACCGACTCGATGCAGATTAAATATTCAAGATAACAGAAGATTAATTCCTCCTTCCCATAATTAATAGTTCTGCTCTATCTGTGTTTCGTGATAAGATTTGTAACAAGATGAATTCCGCTCTTCCCGTTGAAATGCTGGGTGAATCGGCAGCAGATATAAATAACTTCATTACATTAAGAAGTGTTTGTGCTAAGTAAGCAATCGTGACTTGAAATTTTTCTGAGCATTACTATGGATAAGGAAGAAGCAGGGGATTTGATACATCGGATCTGTTCTTTCAAAGAAAGAAAAAAAAATATTCTATTCATTTTCAAAGCATATCAATTAATAGTTTTCATCAATTATTAATTGATATGCTTTGAAAATGAATAGAATATTCTTCCTTAGTAATGGTAAATTACAGCTCTGCAATTAAACGTAAACAGGTTCAGAAAATGGATTTTGACTTTAATTTTTTACATAACAATTGTTTCCTATGAAAATGAATTATTTATGAAATATCAAGTTTCAATATGAATATACTTTTACTATGCAATTATTTTCTGAATAAATAAATCTTTTTTTAAAAATTATGCTAATAACAAGAATTCAAGGATTGAAAAAAATATTTTTCTAATAACATATCATTCGAATTTTTCTTACTGAAATTACTTTATCAAAGGTTGTATTTGAAGTTTTTAGATTTATATTCTGTTTTGAAGACTGGTGAGACTCTTTTTGGGAGAGATCTCACAAGTTTGCTCAGAGTATGAGAACGACACTTGAATCAGAATTCACTCTGCAAACATTCTTGCTACATCTATGGAGAGCACGTAATGGAAGGCGAATTAATAAGTATCTATCACGTACACCTATCGAATTATTTGTGGAATCGGATTTAGAATTCGTATTTTTTTTTAGAATATTGGCAATAAGTAAGTTTGTCTCGGTACGCTGAGATCTTAATAAACATCCCCTCGGTATATCTTCTTAATAAAATAAAGTTAAACTTTATTTTATTAGTCGCTTAAATATTATGAGAATTTTTACTTTTTAATAATAGTAATTTAAAAAAACAAAACACAAAATTAAAATTAACAACTAAATTTATAAGTAATAGGCAATTTGATCAGAGGTAAACCTTTAAAGCTAACATTCTATCAACAATCAACAAACAGTGTTTTAATGTAGAACAGTGTGGTATTTTGTAAGCAAAGAAATCGTTTTTGAGTGTATTAAATATAAAATACTCAGGTAAAAGCATCAGGTACAATCGAATATAAGTTTTCACTCATGGTACTGCAAAATCAGGTGACGAATCAATCATAATTAAAAATGAATACCTACTGTGTATCCAGCTTCATTCCGGTGAGAAAAGAATCAGTTACTAGCTGTATCAGGGACAGACGAGTATCAGAATCAATCTGTACTTGATGCAGCGAAGCTGCGAATGAAGAAAGTCCAATTCTACTTTGAAATCGGTTAACTATTCCTCTTAACTCTCTTTATATTAAACAGCTTCTGGCTGCACTATAAAAAAAGGCCTGAATCCTCATGAACTACCAGTAGCTTCACATAGCTTTTTTTACAAATGAATTTTTAAGATGAAAGCGAAATCTCTCAAAGCTAAATAGTTATCCCATTATCTTTGACGTAAGCGAAAGTAAAATAATGCGTAATAGGCCGGGCCCCGAGGCCACGGCAGTGACTTTATAACGGTTTGTAGCACAAGTGATATTAACTAAATTTTTCGCGATTTATTAAACGCCTTTTAAAAGTGATAATAGATGTCATTATGATAAAGTCCTAAATAGAGTCACCCTACAGCGGGCACCTCAAAAATGAAAATCAGAAACTTCTGGTATAGTGGTTGGTTCTCGCCACCCTGGTGGGTACAGAAATGGTGTGAGTCGATGACATTCCCTCAGGAAGGGTTGTACTGTGGCCTCCGACGGCCCTTAGAACTCACCCACAGTTCCCACCAATTACTGTCGCTGTGTTCCGTCGTTAAGTGCCTTATGGAGGGTCGAAGTAGTCAATTTGTGATACCCACTTTCTCAGAATTTAAAATGTTGTATGTTCTCCAGATGCAGTTCCTGACAGATATGCAGTTAATATAGCATATTTAGAACCAATGAAATTCAACTAAAGTGAAAAGACCCTCCAGTTGGCATCTCGGCCATGTTTTCCGATGTGCTATTGGATTTTGTTTTCACCTTCTCTTATATAAATTTCGAATCAACTTTCGTAATTTCTATTATGGTATATTGAAGGAATTTATCGCCTCAATATACCAGATATGTCTTTGCGGTACCGATTACTCTTATTGTTATATTTACACGATGTACGACTAATAAGTTATGAGTAAAATTCTAGTAGTGTTAATTCACTATAGCCGTTAAAAGAAAATGAATTAATTCAAGAATAAATTCAAGAATATCAGAATATTATGCAAATGATTTTCCGACTTCCTCTAAAGAACACGGAAAAACAGAATGACAGGATCACCGCGACAGCAACATTGGCGGGAACTATAGCTAATACCTAAGGGCATCACCGGTCATGGCACAATCCTTCCAGTGGGAAACACGTCCCATCATCGGTAGAAAATAACCAACCACCACTATTTCTGTACTCAACAGGTTGGCGAGAACCAATCACCATACTTGAAACTTTTCATTTTTATTTCTGTGATCCCCCTGGTGGGAGAAAAGCAAATGATTAATATTATTGTAAGTCAGATTGATAATTTTAAAATTCATATCTTAATAATTGATAAGATTTGATATATATTTTATTTTCGATGGATCATATTCATTCATACATCCAAATGAAAGCAATTAAAAAATTAATGAAAGAACGATGAGTTAAAGAAACTTCTTCAAAATAATACAAACTACATAATTTTTTATAAAAATTATTAGATATCTGCTTCATTAAAAATTCTCTCTAATGTGAAATGTTATACTTAAAAGTGTAATCTTAGATGAGAAAACAATGTCGTGACATTCCTAGAAACTGAATCAAAGATCAGAATGTATGATTAAGCTTTCTCAACCGTATAAATTACCTTATATTTTCATATCAGATTCCTATTTAGCTTGGTTTTAAAGCACAAGATAGTAAATAATGGAAGCAAAGGCAGAAGCATTATTATTTCTGAATTAGTGCCATGATTCGGAACACTTGCGACAATGTAATATATATCATTTTTGTTTATGGTCTTCTCACTAATGGAAAAGGAGAATAAATTTGAAATCTCAAACTGACGGAAATGAATTACACCTTAGAGTCGATCAGATGGCAGCCCTTTTCATTGGAAATGTTCTTTAAAAATATTGAAAATTAATCATTTATTCCACTTGTCTTCAGAGCGTCAGCTTGTGCATTATAATTATAAGGGATATGTATTTTACACTGCTACTTTAACCCTTTAAAGGGCCATTCTTTTCAAGTCATATTATGTTAAAATATTTTTAGGCTTGAAATTAGAATAAGAAAAGGGATTTATTTAGCTTATTAGATATATTTAATTTGATTAATTAATTAATTTTGTTAATTAATAATTAAGTAACAAATCAAGACACATCATTTTGTGTGAGATAAAGAACTGAAGCATCTAAGTTTCTGTCTTTCTAAAAAAATTTGTCAGAACTTATGCCATCCTACATAATTTCATACAAAGATTGATAAATTTGGTGGGAAGCATACTTCCCATGGCCATAGAAAGGCTTAAACAGTGATGTATTTCTGCATTTTTTAAACTTTATCGGTTAGTGTTTAGTACTTAATGAAGTTATTATTGATACATAATTAATTATGATTAAAAAATTTTCAAAATAAATGGCCTGATATTTTTTTCACAAACGATTAAATCCTTTAATTAAGCAATTAAAATGTTTCTGAAAAGTTTTATCGAATGAAATAAGCTATGTCATAATAAAACAAGACGATATAGCTTTTTCATTGGAAACCATCTTTTATGCTACTTATATAATTCTATGAGGAATATGCACCAAATTTTTCGAAATAAGAACTAAGATTATTCAATTAGGTGAAAGTTTACAAAACTGGAGTATAATCTAAACGTAAACGTAAGAAAATACGTAATTTCTAATTTATACATATAAAAGGAAGCATTTGTTTGTATGAGTGTGTGTCGACTGCCTGTAGATCAAACCATTAGAACTAGAGTAATCGAATTCGGTATACAGATATTCATGAAAATGAGAATATGTACCTCAAAGCGATATTTTAAAATTTTGTTTAAAATTTTAATTGATTGAAAATGGAGCGTAATTTTGACGTTTCTCCGTCATACTTTCCGAAAATATGAGAGCAAAAATTTGATTTTTACACCGTTTAAAAATTTGAAATAATATATTTTAAGTAGTATAAATTCATTTGATATGCAATTTTTTCCAGATTTATGACAATTAAAAAATTTGCAGAATTTTTAACAGTTCCGAAAGAAATGCGAGCCTTTCGTTGGAGCCTAGTGGGCTCTAACAAACGAACGTGATTTCCATTTATGATTTGTACATATGCACTGTAAGTAAGAGAAGCGTCACTATGTACTTTTATTGCGAATATGCTGTACTGTTTTCCGGCAATGTTAATATTATAATTGAAAATAGAGATATTCTTAATGGATGCCAGATCAATAGTTTTCATACTTGATGACAATCTGTGTGAAATTTGTGGTAAAAATTAAGATCTGGAAAGAAAAAAAAGGACAATGGTGACATTTCTAACAGTAACTGATATACGATAATCCTTCTAGAAAATTATATCCTGTTGGGAAATTAAAAAGGCGAAGAGCTTACATGAGAAATAAATTTTATCTTCCAAGTTATGTTCTCGTGGTACACTTTGAGTAATATTACTGTCTGCCTGCTTTGTGAGTTTCTTCCAGTGTTGTCTTTTGTGTGCAGCTCGTATGTGTTTTTGATACCTGTGTGTCGTATGGAATAAAGTACCATTTTCGCATTTTCGTGTCCGACTTCTTTAATCATACATCCATTCCTACGAGGGTACCTGAAAGATGAGGATAAGAAACTTCTGGCAGTTGGTTCCGGCTTCTGCTAGTTGGTTTTCGCCACCCTAGTGGGTACAAAGATGATATGAGATTTGTTGCCCCCACAGACAAAGTTACGTGCTTTCTATGGTCCTTTAGACTCACTCTCAGTTTCCGCTAATGCTGACGTGGTATTCTGGCCACCAGATTTATTGGAATGCTTTTGGGAGGGGTGAAATAGCTTTTCATGATTAATCTTACACTCTCCGGATGTTTTCCGTAATCGTTCTGGATCAGTTGAGTGAGATTCAAAACAATGAAACAAACCAAGTTCCATTTTCTAACATTTTCTCTATAATTAATTAATAGTCTGAATGTTTATTTTGTTGTTGTTGTTGTATTATGTAAATGTCTAAGGTTAATATAATTAATTATTTCGTAGGTATTATATGAGGTATTAGATTAATATTCTATAACAAGCTACACTTTGCAGTGCAATTTTTTTTGAATAGAGAAATACAAAATCACAAAATAGTAGCTTTCTCCCATTCACATAATTGAATTTAATTAATTTCTATAATAATAAGGAAGAACGGACACGTTTTTGTAAGTAAGTTAGTCTAGACTATTTGACCAGCTATTGTATGAAATGCAATATACTTTAAGGAGTAAAAATGAGTACCTTGAAGGACTTTTTTTTGAAATTTTAAGTAGAATTTTAATTGATTAGAAATTAAGCGAGATTTTGGTATTTTTCCTCTATAATTTCCAAAAATATTATTGCAAAATTCTTTTAAAGACTATTTTAAAATTTTACATTTTAAATTTAAATAAAAACTAAATAAAAATTAAATTTTAAATTTTTAACTTTTACATTTATTACATTTTAAAATTAGAAATTTTTATCCTTTAAGTTATACCAATTTATTTGTCGTGCGATTTCTTTCTGTGTTTTGATATTTTAAAAAAACATATTTTGTATATTTCATTTTTACTAAAAAGATTTAATCCGTTTTCATTTTTTCATTAAATATTTTATTTTGTGATTTTTTTTTGTACTGTTCATATCGTTAAAAGCTAATAAAAGATTTGGTTTTAGTTGATTGGTTACTTCGCAGCTTGTATGGCAGAAAAAAAGCAAAAGTACAGTACAACGAAAAATGCTTAAGAAAGACTATTAAGCTACAGTATAATAAAATTAGAAAGACCGTTTGTTTTAATGATTTACAGTTACACAATAAACAGAGCATATATAAGGATATTAAAGCAACAAAGTTCTATTGTTTTTCAAAATTTGATCTTATAATTACTTTTTTGAGTGAAACATGAGCATCAAATTATATATTAAATATTTAATTCAAATTTAATACAGTTATATTTATTGCAAACCAGATGGTTGCCAAATGGGGGTCACTGTTTAAAAATAAAAGACACGATTTTCAAAAACAGCTAGCTTTACTACTTATTTGTATTGCCCTTTTGTTGGAATTATGCATGCTACTTTTACGAAAAAAATTATAATTTTTAAATAGTTATAATTAGATAAAGCTTGAAAATTAAATTTTAAGCCAATACAGATTTATCAAAAATTTTCCTTGGATTAATGATTTTACAAGCGAAAGCACGGGGGCTTTGGATCTTCATATATTCTTGATTGTCATATCTGATACTGTTTCGTGTTATGATAAACTTGATGGAAGTATCAGAACTTAATTAAGAATTTTACTGTGCCTTAATTTATAATTAAATTACGTTTCCTGTGTTTGTCAGTCAACGGTTTCTCTTACAAATTGCTATAGTCAAGTTTAGACACTAATTAGAGTAGAATTAATTAAGATACATGTATTAATTTCATACTTTGAAATAGGTGTAATCTTGACATTTAAACGTCATTTCCCGTAAGGATTTCATTTAATGAATTCACGGAATAATCTTAAATTTTCGTTCGAGAATAAGAATCTTAATTCAATTTGTGCTTTGAAAAATATCTTCTTTGCATTCATTTTGTTTATTTATTACGATAATTCTCACAGCTTTAGAAACTTATTTATTTACTGAAATGAGTCATAAAAGAGAAAATATAAAAATTTTCAAACTGATTCAGCCAGAAATTTCAAAATAAATTCTTCCAATTTATTATGGTCATACCTATGGGAATCAACTAGTATTTTAAAAATTTCATATTCGCTTTAGCAAATTGTTCTTAAGGCAAATGCAGTTACTTATGTAAATTTAATTACACTTGGACAATATTGATTCATTCCGAAAAAAAATTAAATTTATTAGCTTTTTTCTGAAAACTTCTCTTTTGAAAATGGCTTCCAACTTGATTTTATTCATACAGATCTTTATTAAGCTTAAGATTTTTTTTTTTTTTGATTTTGGCATCGCTTTAAAGAAATAAACAAATAGAAACTAATTGGTTTATTTAGTGTTTAAATGAATAAACACTGGGAATTTATTTTTAAGAAGTCTTGTCTGATAAATTCAAAATTACGCCTGGAGTCTCAAAAGCTTCATATCTTGGACTCTTGCTCTTTATTATTATTATTATTACTTTCCAAAATACTGTTTTAGGAAAACTTGAAATTGTATAGAAAGAAATGATTGTATATAAATTCTGCCTTTCGTGAAATCATTACGATAATTCATGTAAATGCTAGTATATAGACAAAAAAATATATAATAATATTGAGAATCGTTGCCTTTGTTGTAAATCTCAACCTGTTCTTTAAATTATTTTAACCCCTTCTAGCGCCTTGGGAAGTATGCTTCCCAGCAAATTTATCAATCTTTGTATGAAATTATGTAGGTTGGCATAAGTTCTGATAAATTGTTTTAGAAAGGCAGAAACTTAGGTGCTTCAGTTCTTTATTTTTTGTCTGCCTAATCGCTTTAAATTTCAACTCTTAACTTGTTAAATATTGCACAACTTAAATAAAAATTTAAAATATATGTTCGATTAAAAAGCATTTCTTGATGAAAAATAAGTGCATTCTAACTAGAGTGTTTATGAGTACAGAATAAAACGTTTTAAATTTATATTATTCAATTATATTCATAAATGAATCGTTAACGTTATACCATATATTGTAAAAATATTAAATATGGCTGTAAAAGATGTTTAATAATGCATAATTTTTAATATTACTATTTCTTATTGATGAGAATCAATGCAGTGAATAAACCTGCTATATTGTAACTATAACTCGCTATAGCTTCATTGATAACTCATACACTCATTCATATATTCAAGTTGTCTATATGAATAGTATATAATATCTACTATATGAATCGATATGAATAGTATATAATATCTACTTATATGAATCTATATGAATAGTATATAATATCTACTTATATGAATCCATATGAATAGTATATAATATCTACCTATATGAATCTATATGAATAGTATATAATATCTACCTATATGAATCTATATGAATAATGATGATTAAAAGAAAAACATTAAAACGGGTTCCTTTCTACTGTCACACTATTTATCAGAGCAAAATATTTGTTAGAAAATATTTAATTAAAATATCCGTCAGCCATTAATCCCGTGACCTATTTGACCGCCAAAAGTGACTACTAAAAAAAATAAAATACAATAAATTAAGAAAGGACCTGATGTGTCGATTTCTTTTCTTATCACGAATCCAGAATAATTAAATGAAGCAAATTTAATTAATTTACCTATTTTTTTATTCCTGTGATGTCCTAGCACTTTACTCAAATTACCTGGAATAAAAAGTTATCGGTTCATTAAGTGAATGAAGCATGCCTCCGAAGTTAATTGGTAGATCGGCCGAACATGTAATCCATAACAAATTATTTTTTCCGAAGAGCTTCACGATGACAGCTGTGATGGATAGGGATCGGAAAGAATCACTTAGTAGGATCAGATTACTTGTTCAAAAGACCGTGTTACAATCGATACGTATGAATTGATTGCACTTTGCTACGATACGCGGTAAAATGCATCGTTTCACTAGCTACTTTTGCCCAATAATTAATGGCTGTATTTATTTCAGTTAAATCTCTTATGCATAATTTAATGTCAATGTTCTCGTCAAATTATTTTCCAGGAATTAGATTATGATGGATATTAAAGTTCCATTATTTTAGTAACTCATACCTATTATACTCATTGGTATAGAAGCCATTCTAGTAAAGTCACATGGCAATATAGTTCTATTAAAAAGTAACTGTCCTATTTATATATCTTTTAATTTTCGCGATGCTGTAACTTTATTAGCTTATTCGTCATTTAAACCCTTTGACGCGCGGTGGTATCACAGTGAAACCACCACTTTCCAAAAATTATTTCTAAACGCGCGGTGGTTTCTGATACAGACCAGAGATTCTAAAATAATATTCTAACTTTAATAATTGCCTGTAGATGTCACCACACTAGTTAATATCCCTTTTACTTACAAAAAAAAAAAACTGTGCCATTTTTAATGCTTTTTCTCAATTCTTTCAATTTAATATTTTTTTTTCATCAAGCAAAAAGTAAACAAACTCAAAATGCCTTCATAAATCTGTTGTATGAAAGCTGTCTACAACATACACATTTTTTCTAAATCAAATTGTGAAAGAAAAGTTCTCCAAACTTGACATCTTTTTAGGTGGTTTCAGAGACATACCACCGCGCACCTACGGCATGAGATTCTCTACCACTTGAAAAGCGTTAGCAAAAACTATCTGTTTTAATTCCCCTGACTCTCTTAGTCAAGTGGCTGATAATTTATGGGGTTTTTATCATGAGTTTAGTGGGTGAGAAATTTATTTACAATTGAGTAAGGTTTATACGAATAGGATGGTTGAAATATTCACTATTCAGTTGCGTTCTTGCATTAGCAAGCAACCATATTATGGGGATGTTAAATATATTTTCTAATATAGTATAATTTTCTTAATTTTTAAATGGTTGATTTCAATATTATATTTCTTCATAGCTTGAATATAGTGTTGATTGTATTTAAAGTCTAAATGCCACATAAAAAAACTTGCCGTTGTTAGCTTTATTTGAGGATTACTTGTTATTAAAATTGTTTATTTTACTTTTATAATTTTTTGCATGTAGTAGAATTATATAAATAGTTCCCATTGATAATATTGTATGTTTTAGTATTTCCATAAAGAAATAATGATTAATTATGTTACAAAATAAATTTCAGTGCTACTCCAGTGAAACCACTACCTCCCTCGTGGTGCAGTCCAGTCTAAATTTTTTTAAAAGGTATTTTCTCTTCTCTTAGACCATAAACATGTAAATTAATTACATAATTTTTAAAAATTCAGAAAATTTACGTTTCTGCATTTCAAAGGGATAAATTACACAAATATTAAATAGAATTTTTCTTCCATAGCTTTCATTAATGAGAGTTATCGTGCGATGAAATATTTGGTGGAAACAATAAAAATAGCTTGAATTTCATTGCAGCAATATAGTTTGTTGTTGGCGCGTAAACAGAAAATAGATTAAAAAATTTGCTAAAATTCGGTCAAAAATATACACAAAAAATTCATATTGTAGTGGTTACATAACTCTACTACCTTCTCTTTCGATATAACAGATTGCTTTACCTTATTAACGTGAAGGTATATTTCCCATAATCCTTCTTGGAGGGGGAGGGGGGGATCATTATTAGATTGTATTCTATGTGAGTATCGTGTATTTTCGTGTTCGTGTTCGTTTTGTTTTGTGAAATGTGGAACTTATGAAATAATTAAGTAACTGTTCCTAAAACTCGTCTATTATTTTCATGTACCTCATAATAAAGTTATAAAGAGTCTTGTCCCTCTACAATATTATTTAAAAGAGATTTTTGAATTATAAATTGGTGTAAAAATGAGTTTTATGCAATACGATTTTATGCAGTTATTGCGAACAAAAACCAAAATATCGTCTAATTTTTTAATGAATTAAAATCACAAAAAATCGCTTTGAATCTCAAATTATCTTTCTCCAAAATATATATTCTAGATTAAACATCCTGAACTGACGGTTGAACTATAGAATCCAACACTCATAACTGCAAATAAGTACCAAAGGTAAGTTAATATATAAGAACCAAAACATCGAATTTTTATTTTGTATGTATTTTTCTGATCGTTGAAAATAAAATTTAACATTTGTACCCAAAGATCATATATCAAATTTCATTGAAATCATCGTGTTTTTGAGTTACTGTGTTTACATGCATGCTATAGACTAATAGACGACCAACTTTTTAATAGATTTAACTCAAAATCTTATAAAAAATGTACGCTTTAGATGTGCAAAATGTGAACTGAATTTAATTTATTTAAGTAATTACGTTTTTGAATTGTGTATGCAAAAGTACAGACATGTACTTTTACATGTATGCACATGCAGGCATGTATACTTTTACATGTATGCATTTACATTACATGTATGCAAAAGTACAGACTAAGAACACATATTTGATAAATTTAGTTTCAAATTTGATATGGATCTATATTCTAGAAAATAAACCTTGTTCCAAATTTATTTATCTATATTTTTAAGCTTTACAATTGTTATGTTCGCTTGTATTTGGATAAGCGGATAGACAGACTTCATATAAATGGATTGTGTTCAAAATTTTATAGAAATCTATTAATTCAGTATAAAGTACATATACCAGTGTCAATGATTTAGCTCAAAGCGTTTTTCAGTTATAATGTCATAAATAGACAGACTTAATTCCAAAAATGCGTTTTTCTGACTTTGGGAGATGTAAAACATAGAGATTTTTCAAACTATTCTTTACAAATTTTTTGAGAATTACAATTTTTTTCTTTGTATACTTCGTATATGAGAAAATAAAAAGCTTTAAAAGTATGTCTTTAAAAGTATGGAGCATTACTTTGATTGAACACAGAATAAAAAATGGAAAAATGTAAATTATTTATATCCATGGATTTTTTTACATGGATGGAAATAATGTAAATTCCAAAACCATTTTTATAATAAAAATATTGTTATATCATAAGAATGTTCATCGTTTATTGTTGCATCATGACGCATATTTCGAAAATTAGGTAAAAATCTACTTTAATATGCTCCTTCAAATCAGCGAGGATACCAATAATGTCATGTTGTCAAATTTAAAAATCAATACACGATAATCTACTGTACATACTGGTGGAAAGATTTACTCATCTTGATTATTTAGGTTACCATATATGCAAAAAACCCAAAAAGCTCTTTAGAGTTGTTTTCAGCAAGAGAATTGTCCTAGTTCAGTCTGAAACTATTGAGCAAACTTGAGAGCAATTATTTTCAGGACATAATTAGGAATAATTAATAATTTTAGTTTAACATTTCTAATTATGGAAATCAAATTTCATATCAAGTGATTCATTTGATATACGTGTTTAAACAAGTTATCCCTACCTCATATTACGGAGCGGATTAGAATACTTGATATGTTTCAGAGTATGTTTAGTTGATTGATGAAGTAAGTACAATCAAGCCGGATTCAGTTGAAATCTGCTTTAAAGTACCTAATTTTACCACTAAAGAGGCTACAGATCAGCAGTGAATTTGCCTGAAATTCTTTTGAGACCCTCCTCTCTTACCTAATCTCCTAATTTCATCCTTAGTTTAGCACTACGATGCATTTCCACTAGATTTTGAGGCATCCCCACCCCCCAGTGCACAGGATGAGCGCTTCTAATGCCTGTATGAGCACCCGTCTTTGTTCAAGTCACCAAAGTAGCAGATATACGCAGCAAGATAAAAAATTTATTAAAAAAAATCAGCAATGCGATTGCTAGAATTACTACTACGCTTGCTTTAGATTACCTCATTCGCGACAAAATATCTAGAAAACCAAACTTTTCCCGGCAATTTTTTTTTTCAAAATCGTGTTTTATCGGAGATACGATTTAATATTTAGATACGAATCATATACTGATTACATTTGAATATTTTTCAATCTTACCTACATATGAACTTCTCATTTAAATAAAAGAAATCACGAATGCCCTTAGTTTAACATGGTTTTTGAAACTATATGCTGTATTAAAGTATTCATTTTACAGTTTATTTAGCATTACTTATATTTTTGAACGTACACTCTTTGTTACCATGGCGAAATCGGGTCCGAGACGGCATTATATAACATTGTAAACATGAAAGCAGACAGAAAAAGGCTCTAATAGTAATAAAAAATGCTTTTTTTTCATGCAAAATCGCATTTCTTCAGGAAAGACACCTATATAGATAAAAAGCAAAAATATTAAATAAACACTTAAGTAAAAAATAAAGCAAAAGCGTGACTCGAACCAAGGATCAACAACATGCGTCATTCATACTGTTTTGACCACTATACGGCACTGCACACACATTGAAGCGGAAGTTGAATATACTTATCCAAATAGTTAATTATAATTTTTTTTGAAAAAAAGTTATAGATAAAAAGCGAAATCTTATTTAGATATAAAATTTAATTCAAATCGTTTGTCAATCCTCTTAATCTTTTAAAGATATAAGATTAAGGGAAAATGGATAGTAATCCGAATTTCATCAAGATCACAGCTGCCATGATTTAAAATTTTATTCCTTTGTTTTTATAAATTTTGGAACTTAAAGAGAGTAATTTCATTTTAAAATGAAAACATGCGATTGATATTCAAAAGAGAATGTAGCTATGCTTATTGCAATTTCAACAAAATAGTTTTCTTTCATAATCCTGCTTTATATTTTATTTTGATTTGTCTAATAAAAACTTAGAAGAAGTTTCCAATGATAAATTACAATTCTCTTTCTTTTGTTGTATGTGATATATCTGTGTAGATCATTTCTATTACGTTCCGTTATTTTGCGTTGTTATTGCCTTGCCAAAGAAGTATTTTCCCTATTCCTTTTGCCCCTTTTTATGTCCTTATTCATTTCTTTTAAACATTTCCAGCTTTCTGATTGTGCTGAGAAGGAATTGAATTTCTTGTTTATGTATATTTTCTTTGTTATTCTAAAGACGATTCAACATTGCAGCATTTCTCGAGAGAAAGAATAAACCTTCCCAATAATAATAAATGTCAACTGTAAACAAAAGCAGTAGCAAGTTTAAAGTGTGAAAGTACACAAACACAGAATAATTTATCGAATTTACTTTAAAACGGAAAGGAACCGGCAGAATAATTTATAGGATTTACTTTCAAATGAAAAGAATAAAAGCGAAAAATCTCCCGCTGTGACTTTGATTCACTTTTCAACATCAAAGAATTTTATTTTTCAGATTTCTCTTTTTATGCGACTGATGCCTTTTATTTCCATCATATATTTCACAATATAATTCGGTTATTGAAATATTTCTATCTGAAAAGAAAAACGTATAGTTAAATTGAGAAAGTAGATGAATCTTCAGATTTCAATGATCAGATAAATTTTGGCGATTTTTGACGGAAAAATTAAGACATATTGGGTGATTATAATTAAAGTAGCACTTTCAAAATGCTGTGAAAAAAAAACTGGTCAGAAAAACTTCAAATTTGAAATGAATATTCCTGAAGAGTGGGAGAACAGTATGGCATCAGAAAAAGTTCCAAAATGTATCAACAGATGGCGCACATTATATTGTATTTGTTAGAAAAACGCGGGATATGTGGCGTTCTCCTCATATTGCATCCAAGCAGTTTGTCATGAGTCTCTCAATGAGAGACGTTCTCTGCTTGTGAAGCTCTTTTACAAGCACGGCGACTGTGAGCCAGTAGCTTTAAAGAAATTCCGATCATTAAAGAGTAAGAAAAAAGTGTGTGATTCGATGACTGAAGAAATATTTAAATATTTAACCACAAACTACGACTCTCTGGAAGGCACACGGGAAAATCTGAATGACCGGACCGGCGCAACAGCGACACTGGCGGGAACAGTGGTCGAGTCAAGGGAATCACCGGCCACAGAACAACGCTTCCCTAAGGAAGTACGTCTCGTCAGGGATGGGAGGAATCAGACCCCCACCCTTTTCTGTACCTACAAGGGTGGTGAGAACCAACCATCAACCGTGGGACTGAAGAATTTTTTAACATATTTGAAAAGACAGGTTCCTTTGAAGTGAAATCTATCAGAGGGAAGAAATCAACTTTTTCGTCGTCAGTGGAAAATGTGGTCACAATACTACAGGAAAGGACGTGCCGTGGTATATAAACGTGCAGAGCACGGGCAAATGCAAAATCTTTAAACATACCTATGAGCACGGTTCATAAAATTTACTTCAATATTCTTTATTGTTATCCAAATAAAATTACCTATGTTAAGGAGTTGCTTCCTGCTGACCTGCCAATTAGATATACTTTTGCTCTAGAATTTCTTGCTCGTTTTGAAATGGACAATGAATGGCCATGAAGCATTTTTTGGACAGAAGAAGCCCATTTCTATTTCCAAGACTTTGTCAACACACAAAATTGCAGGATATGGGCACCTGAAAATCTATTCTCACATGCGTCAATACCGTTTCAACCTGCAAAGTAAGTGTGTGGTGCAAGTTGACGACATCTTTTATTGCAGGTCCATTTTTTTCTAGGATCGACGGGTCTCTTTACCTGTACCATCAATGATAAGCGCTATGAGAGTCTTTTGAGGAACGAAGTCATTCCAACATGTTAAAAACGCGTATGTTTCAATAGAATCGTTTTCATTGAATCATTTTCCGCACATTGCAAAGTCAGTGATGCAACTTCTCAAGAAGCATTCAAGCTCAACAGCTTGTCTGTTTGTATTGAATAATTTTCATGCAAGATGGCGCTCTTTCGCACATTACAAAGCCAGTGATGTAACTACACAAGAGGCATTTCAGAAATGATAAAATTATCAGCTGTCTTTTTCCAAAAGCCTAGCCTTCAAGATCACCGGACCTCGATTCTTGTGACTTCTGGCTGCGGGTTTATCTTAAAAGTGTTGTGTTCAGTGACCCGATTACAAATTTAGTTGAATTAATGGTATGGATTACGCAACACATTCACAGCTAGACCCAAAAACACTACGATCTGTTGTGGAACAAGTTGTTTATCGGTTTCAAATTGTGACGGAAAATAGTGGGCAGCATACTGAACATATCTTATGCAAATATAGAGATAATTAGCAGACGTTTTCATTATTTCTCTTTATGCAGTTTTTGGTCAAAGGACAATTAAAAATCAAATTATAATGCTTTTTATATAGTCTTTGGCCTAAAGGTAATTAAAAACTGATGGATGGGCTTTCCACCTATAGTGCTACAACTGTTAAATGACTTAAGTCATTTTTCGACAAAAAAAAAAAAAAAAAAAAAAGAACCCGCAGAAATCATGCACATTGAATAGTATAGTTGGTTTAATGTGCAACTCATGTCAAAGCCATCGTATTTCAATTCAGAATGTCACTTGTAGCCGAATCCTCTTTCGTTATGCCATTGGTTGAATTTTTCATGATTATTGGATTACGTTAGAAAAATACGTTAAAACTATTCTTATATGTAAAATAGAAAAGAAAATCATTCAGATATTTTCCCCTCAACATTCTCACATACTAACATAAGGGGACATTTTTTCTTTTTTTTATATTTATTATAAATATCGGCTTAAAAAAGGAAAACACACACTTATGTTTCTTTATTTGGTCATTTATACTTCTTCCTCCTGTGCGCAGTCACTACACCACTGACTATGGCTCAGTTTGTACATAGCCATGTCGTGTAGCAAACAAAATCGAATACGATTTTGACACGCTCTTCTTCGATCGATTGAAACAAAAATATGAAAAGAATAATAGAGTTTGTCTTAGGTTGATCATTCTTCTTTTTATTCTACTATATGTTGAGACAAATAATAGATATTTAAAAATTCTTCGATCTAGAAAAAAGTTTGATTTCTGCATAAGAATGCCTTCGAGAGAAACGAAACATCCAATATCTGTGAAGAATAATTGCCTATACAAGCAACAAGCAACAACAGAAAAGTAAAGCTTACTGTTCCATTTTCTTTCGAAAGTATTTGTGAAGTTTTTTTTAATAGAAAGTAATTTTACATGAAGGGACACATGAATGAATATTTCTCTTTATACGTATGTTTAGTCAGAGTGATATTACATGTTACATCAAAATTTTATGCAAAATATTTTGTTTTATTCACGTTTCCATTTATGTTATATTTATGATCATTTTTCAAATAATAAAAAACTGGCATTCTTCTTCGCTTCAATTAAGATAACGACAGTTAGAATTCATAAAAAATTAAAAAGAAATAATATTACAGCAATAATAGGAAAAGAGAAAAGTCAAGAGAAATTATTTGAAATTCTCTTTTTTTTTTACAAAATTTATTCCAGAAAACTAGAAACTAGGAAAGATTAGTTCTCAGAAATAATTATTAACTTTTATTTTATAACTGCATTTTTTTTTACTCTCTTCTTATAACTAAGATTTAAAGTTTGAGCTTTTTATTCTTTGCTTTAAAGAAGAATTTCAAATAATCGGGACTTTGTTTTGAAAAATAATGTATAATATTGTCTCGGAATTTGAAAACTATGAATTAAAATTTAAAAAAAAAAATGAGATTTCTTATCATATGAAGCACGATGCAAAATGTGATTGTTTCTAAGGCATGTGGAAATGTTTATCGGGGTGTTCATATAAACGAATCGAATCAATCTTTCCTATTTTCCAAAATAATGATATAAAGTGTAAAGTTTCTTTTTGAACAAAGAGAACGTGAAAAGTAAAACATTTGGAAGTATACTTCAAAAAGTTATCGGGTCGTTTAAAGAAAATCGTATGCATTTTATCTTACTGCAGACATTCTCAATAGAAGAATAAAACGAAAAATGTAATGGAACACAATTTGAAATGAAAAACGTGCCACCTATGAATATAATCTTGCAGTTGGAAGATGGGGATTGCAAATTCTTTCAGGAACTTTAGCAATTTCCCTCACGCTTCGATTTTGACAAAGTAGTAATCTCTTAGTGAACTATTGCTTTTTCCAGCGTTATAATACAGTGGAATTTTGGGCATAAGATCGGTATTTGCACCTTATATAAACACATAATCGAATTCAGATTACGTGAAATGAAACTTTTATTAAAAGCTGAATTGCAGCCAAATGTTCTTATCTTTAGTTCTTTCAATATTGGATTATTATATTAATAGGCAAAGTAGTCTTAGATGCGCACTCTTATAAATTCAAATCACAGCAGTTTGGAGAAATATTAAGAATTAACAATTTAAAATTCGCAACAAAATAAATTGCAAATATTACTTTTGTGAAGTTTTAGCTAGAAAGTTTCCCTCTAAGTTTCATTCAATTGCTTACTATTCTGTATTCGTTCATTTTTATTTTTAATATATTGTTACGAATCTGTGATGCGGCTTCCCAGCATAGTTGGTTCCATCATCAGAAAGACAGTTTTACAGTCATCTGTATTAGACGGAGTCCGGGTGTCGCGTCGGAGGTCCATGAGCTTGGCGACTTTGGCACCAAAATAGATTGTACCCGAAACATCGAGAATTTTTCCGATCCGTCCATTATGAACCGAGATACGCCTCGAACGCTCCTGATTGGCTGAGAGGCTTCTAGCCCCGATCCTGAGACCTATAAAAGGAGGCAGCCGCAGCTGCCAGAGTAGAGTAGTCGGGATCGACGGTGAAGAGTGGTCGGAATCGATGGTGAAGAGTAGTCGAAAGCGACAGAGAAGAGTAGTCGGAATCGACGGTGAAGAACTGGTCTTCCAGGGATTAGCAGAGCAGCGACGGAGTCAAGCTAGTGCTGAACTAAGCTGTGCGCTACTGTCTGCAGTAGAGTCTTGTTGTATGCTGCACGTCTCGGCTGAAGATAATCGTCTTCTATGCTGTATATAGTTGTCGTCCTTGGGCTGTCCTGTGTGTCTTCGTGTAAATAAACGTCGTTGTTTTATTTTCTACTGCCGATTGAGCGTCCTCCACACCATATAACTTCCATTATCCAAACGAACCCCGGAAATTTCGTAACAATATATATATATATATATATATATATATATATATATATATATATATATATATATATATATATATATAATATTAACTGATTCAGATGATTAAGAAATAAGTTAACCGATACCATAAATTGCATAAATTAAAATGAAATAAAATTAGCACAAAAGCTAATAAAATTTTCTTGCTTTAATTAACTATGAGGATTAAAATTTTATTTAAATATTAGTTATTATGTTCCCTGGAAAATCCTCCAAAAAGATCTAGCAGAATTTCCTTCAAGAAAATGTGACACATTTTTGCATTGAATTGTTGTAGCTGAACAGGGTAGTGCCAATAATTCCAGCCTTAGTGTTAAATGATATGATTTTGTTAAGAATATATATATATATATATATATATATATATATAAATAAATAGCATATGTGTTTAGACCTTTGAAGACATGTATATTGTATATGTTTAATTCATCATCATTTGCGAAGGTAGCATAATCCAGTACAGTTTTTAAAAAGGAAAAATGATGGCTGTGTTGCACCATGCTCCAGAAAATATTTAGCAATCTTCTCTATGTCGTTGTGATTAGGAATTGCCCAAATGGGGTAGGCTACTTGAAATGGCTTTGTTATGATGTATGTGTTTACATTTTATATAAGTTTACTCTCCTAATTATATGTATTTAATATTAATTGCATCATCATTTGAAAAGATAGCACAATTAGCTACTTTTTTTTATGATAATGTTTCAATTTTTTATGATAATGAAAATAAATATCACGAAGAAGGGTATGAAGTTTAGTATTCAAACAGTAGTGGGACTATTTTGGGACAAACTATGCAATTTTGAACTAATATCTTCGATTTCAGCCGATTTATATCGCAGTTCTTCAATGAAATCAGATTTAGAATCTGTTGTTGTTGTTATTGTTTTTCTTATGACACTTGTCATAGACAAGTCCGCTGACTGAGTCAGCGATTTTAAGCCGAGAGAGCGTCTCTTGTTTTTTAGTAGCGCCATCTAGGGCCAAGAGTACGTCTTGGCTACTCATGTGTCACAACCCTTATTACGGAGCGGACTTCATTCATAGAATTTATTCACTCAACCACACATTGTAATTTAGACTTGAATCAGATAACGATCACCTCTGATCCAGTATCCCCAGTGGTATTATCACTATTTGGAGGACTTCGTGGCCACAACAGATTTACACGTGTGCCAGTCGCCACACAAACGGGAAGTCTTCGGCCGGCGGGGTTCGAATTCACGATCCAAGGTCCTACCAACCATGCTTTCCCAGCCCTTTAGAATTGGAAACACTTTTACTACTAAATCATCAAGACTCACTAAATGCGTCTTCGCGTACATTTAGTCATATCAACATCGGGTCTAAATTGTAATTTTGAAATGTTCAAATATCCTGCTTAAAATATTGATTTATTTTCTTTGTCGTATGCGTAATCCTGAGTGGCCTTCGAATGACGAGTACGATAATTCAGCTGGTATCCATCCCCATCTACAAATTTCTTGAACACGCAAGTAAAAAGAAATTTTACCGATGCCAACAGACTTTTTGTGCTTTGGCCCTGCATACTCGATGGATCTTTCGAGGAAGCGAGTTTCTAACTTGGAACTTTTCAATCCCGAGGCCGTAAATTAGGCCACTATGACTCGCTAAGTGTACGTGGAATTATCGGATTGCAAGCTTGAAATGTTTATTCTTTAAGGATAGACATATATTGCTTATAATACCAATTTTCTTTTCTCTTTTTCATATAAATTCATTGGAGAATAAATAATAAAAATATATTTTTTATCGAAAAAAGTCCGAAGAAATATTTAGATAATTAATTTGATTACGATTTAAATCCTTACAATTCCAATATTGATAACAGCATAAACATAAACCAGTTATTGATACCAATTGACTTAAGAATTAACATTAGTATATGAAGCTTGGTAACAGCACAGACAACAGAGAGTACTTTTAGTTAATTTAATTATATTAACATCACGTTTTAAAGCAATACTAGGGCAATTTTGGGACGGACCTCGTAATTTTGAAAAGCGATCAGATGACAAGGACGACACTTGATCTGGCACTCCCTCACCAAACTTCTTCACCACACCAGCGGGAGGACATTTGGCCCCGACGGACTTAACGTGCATCAGACCCGCTTACACGACGGTTCTTCGGTGGAATCGGATCTGGAGCATGAAACACTCCGGTTTCGAAGCCACCAGGCCACCGCGGCCTAAGCAGAAAGTATCATACACTAATAAAACAATAGAAGGTATTGTAACTAAGATACTTAAAAATAATTTTTAATTTATTGAAATTATGGCCAAATATTATACAGAAATAAAATTAGTAATACTGAAAAGATCTTTTTTTTAAAAGTAATATAAAATGACTTTTATGTAAAAATATTTTTCAAAGTAATTGAGATAAAACAATAAAATTTTGAATATTTTTTAAATTATAGCTCTATTAATAAATTTGGAAAATCTATTCTTATTGGATATTTTCTACTTAAGAAGTAATTACGAGTAAAATTTATTTGCTGTCGATGCAATTGTTGAGCGTTTTGAGCATTCTATTTTTTTATCATGCTTATCGCAATTTACAGATAGTATGCGTGAGCTATAAATATTAGGAAATTAGAAAAAAAAACGATATTGCTCGATAACTTTTTATCATGCTTATCGCAATTTACAGATATCGCAATTTACTCGTAATTACTTTCCTAATAGTATGCGTGAGCTATAAATATTAGGAAATTAGAAAGAAAACGATATTGCTCGATAACTTTTTATCATGCTTATCGCAATTTACAGATAGTATGCGTGAGCTATAAATATTAGGAAATTAGAAAAGAAACGATATTGCTCGATAACTTTTTATCATTCTTATCGCAATTTACAGATAGTATGCGTGAGCTATAAATATTAGGAAATTAGAAAGAAAACGATATTGCTCGATAACTTTTTATCATGCTTATCGCGATTTACAGATAGTATGCCGAGCTATAAATATTAGGAAATTAGAAAGAAAATGATATTGTTTGATAACCTTTTATATGTATCTATAACCTTTCTTAAAAATGGAATTAATTTAATGAAATGTATTAGATATAAAAAATTACAAATGTTTATTTTAGAATAAATTTCAAAAATCTAGGTTTGGGTACATTCATTTTTTGCCATCTTGTTTTTGATTCTGAAATCCTCGTCAAGATGAAGTACAGACATTCTAGTGAATTCGTTTTCCTCTGCCATGTAAAATTTGATTGAGAAGAAGGAAAACATTTGCGTTGAGAATCAAAAAAATATTTTCCCGTATTTCAAACGACATTTTATTCCTTGTAATCAATAGTTTTCCCTTGCTCAAATGAGGAAATCTTGGAGGATATGTGAAAAGGTAAAGCTTCTTTTCTCTAGCATATTCCATTTCATTTCTTTCCTTTTTTGTTTATTTTGAAAAGACTTCCTTTTTCTTTTTTCAAATCACGTTAGAGCTATAAAAACTTTTACACGGAATGTTTATCGTTTTTATGATCGATAAATCCTAGAAAAATTTTATTTTGTTTTTGGAGAATCTATCCTTCTTTCTTTCTAACAACACCTTCTTTATAAAGGCATCAAGATTTTAAATTATCATTTCGGCTTACATATTTTTTCTGTATAATAATCCTACAGTTGATTTTTAAAACATTGAAATTTACAATAGATTTGAATATGAATGGGAAACAAAGCTATTTTTTGTGCAATATGTATATTCTAAATTATTAATGCTGAATAAATTTTTAGATTTTTTGCTGCTTTCCTAGTTTTAAACAAACAAATATTTTTAACATATATTCAAATTTAGAATCACAAAAAACAATATGTAAAAATCAAACAATTTGTTTTCGCATATATGAATAAATTATTTATACTTCTTATTTTAATTAATATTATTTTTTCACATAATAATCTATCTCATTGTTAAAGAATTAAATTTAAATTTATGGTCCTATGTTGAGAAAAATCCGTGGAGAAAAACCTGCCTAAAACTCAAATTCGATTTTTGGATATTATTAACGCATCGCCAAATAACTCGCCAAGGATGACACGATAGATTCAGTAAAATTGCTCAATTCACGCTGTAGAAGAGATGATAAGAACTCTGATTTCAGGAGATTGAGTCTTTATTTTTTCATTAAATTCACTATCAGGAAACAGTTCTATCCCTTTTAGAAAATGTATTCTATACTCAAAGCATGGATCAATGGATCAGTTGTGGATCAAAAATGCTGGAAAAGTGGGTTGTGCTTTTACATAGTACGAAAATGAACAAGAAAAAGAATCTAAACAATTTAGATTAAATGGCAATGCGGCTGTCTTTACGGTAGAAGTGGTGGCAATTAGAAATGCTCTGGAATTTAACACTCAAAGCAATATAAAAGGGGCAAACATAATTTCTGATTGAAGAACGATTTTAATGGCCCTCGATTCTGTTGGTGAAACAAAAAAAATATCGGATATAAGAGATAAAGCTGTTGAACTTTATGTTGAAATGATCTGGATCAGAGCACATCAGGGGTATATTGGAAGCGAAAAAGCAGATACACTAGTCAAGGAAGCTTTAAACTTTGAAAACCAAGAAATATCTTACCAGGAGTCCAAAATCCAACTCAGAAATGAGACTAAAAATCTCATGACTAAAGATTGAAAGGAGAGATGGAATAACTCCATCAAGGGAGACCTACCCATCAACCTTTCAAAAACTTTCTGAATTGAGGGGGATTTTTATTTTAACCAAGTACACACTGGACATAATGTATTTTCTACACATCAAAACAGTTTCTTTGACAAAAGTTCGACTTGCCAGTATGGCACCAAAGAAGGCTTTATAATAAAGGAATTCATTTAACATAAAAAGCGTCATTTTTGAAAATCTTATAACTTTGGAAAATTATCATCAGAATTCTATAAAATTTACCGAGAAGTTGATTTTATTACGAAAAATCGATTGAGTAAAAATAATTGATAGCCGTAATGAGAAATTTTCGGGATAGTAGTTAATTAACCATGTAAATTAACTCAGTTAATCAGTTAGACTATCTCAATAAACTTGTTTCCTCGAGTCATTTCCTTGGATACTAATTTTGAGAAGATGCGATAATAAATAACACATTTACAGAGGTGTTCCTTTTTTTGTTTTGTTTATGACTGTACATAGTCTTCAAGAAACGTTGTTGTACAGTATTATTATCACAAATACGAACAAGACTTGGCAAATAAATATATTCATGAATTTTAAAAAAGATAAAATTTTATCTGTTCAGTCTTAATTATTGAAGAATTTTCACATTCTCAGAGAATTTGATTAAAACTGATATAGATAATAGAACTGATTCATGCTGTGACATTCAAATATGAAATAACAGAAGGTAAATATGAATAGGAAATTTACGAGTTCATTTATTGTACAATTTCATTTCGTGCAATTGTCATTGCACTGTCATAAATTCAGAATTCATACATGGTTCAATTAAGTTACTGATGAAAAGGAAGAGAAAATATATTATTAATTTGACTATGCTTGTTAATTTCCAGCTTTTAGATAAGTGAAATTACTGTGCCATTGTATAGGAGTTTTCTTCAAATAATCTAAAGTTTTAGTTGCGAGTTGTAAACGCCATTCCGTTTCCGATTATTCCTTTTAATTAAAATTTTATTTAACCGAAATTTCTGGAAACTTTCAACCTTTGATTAAAATCAGCATCTTAAATATTTGTAATACTTTAGCTGGTTATAATCTAAATTTTACCGATTAAAATATAGGAGTCTTCTCATTTTTGTAAAGTATAACGATTTCCATACTTTTATGTGTAGACTTTATTACAAAGATGCTTCTTTTTCATACAATAGAGAAAATGCGGAGTTTGCCACCTTTTCATATAAATCGCGCTAGAGAACTTTTTTCTTTTTGAAATTGATAAATTTACTGAAGCATAGCTGATATTGGGGACAAGATATGAGGAATTCAAAAGTTTAAAAATAACTAATTCTTAAACATTTAAAATATCTGAGCTTTCAATTTGAGCTGTCTAAAAACATAAGAATCAGAGCGTATCATATATATTCTTTCTATATAGAAGAAAAAGTTACATCAGAACACATAGGTTCAAAGGATCATAGGCAAAGTTTGTTGTCTTGTAACATAAGTCAGTAAGAACCATCTCCTAAAAAGCAGGAGGTGTTAGATTTGGTGTTTTCTTTAGAAGATATTGGTAAAAACACTCTTCGACTTCAAATACAAGTTTGTGTAAGTATATTATTTTCGGAATTATTTCATTATAGGCAAGCGATTAGAAATTAGTAATGATTCAGCAGCTATCTGGTTGCTACTCAGTGAAACATATAACTAGATGGATGTTTTTGTTTACAATTGTAGAATCGGAAATTTCAACTAACCAAAAATATCGTTGACATTTAGCCTTGGAAGTTTAACAAAAAGTAAATACAAAACTGCGAAGATACAAAAAGTTTTATTAAACAAAAGTAATATGTGTGACATATGTGTACATTCTCATTGGGAGATTCGCGTGTAAGCCAAGGACAGAGACAGTAAGACATGTATCACATGTAATTTAGACATGTATCACATGTAACAAACATACCATCTGTTTCTGAGTTAAGAGTCGAGAATATGAATTATTTCTTTAAAAAGTTTGAAATGTTTACCTCTTTTAAGAGTACTGTATTTTTTTTTTGTGAATAACTAATTTTATTGCAACATATTTAATTACTTTAAAAGAGCCATCTGGCATCATATATGAAAATGTTTTTCACATTCGAATAGAATAGATTCATGACTAGTTTCATTTGAACTACCCAGCATAATAATTTTGTTACCAATTACGCGCAGCACAAAGTTGCGTATGGCCGGGATAGCCTGGTTGGTAGGACATTCGATTCGTATCCTGTGGGTTGTGAGTTTGAACCTCGCCGACCAATGACTCTCCGTATACATGGTGGCTGGTGCACGTATAAATCTGTCGTAGCCTCAAAGTCCTCCAAGTCGAGACAATACCACTGGGGGCACCGGATGAGAGGTGACCGTTGTCGGATTCAAGTCTAAATTACCATCTCTGGATGAGTGAATGAAATTTATGAATAAAGGCCGCCCCGTGAAAAGGGCTGTGACGCATGAGTAGCTAAGGCGTACTCTTGGCTCTAATTGGAGCTACTAAAAAAAGAGACGCTCTCTCGGCTTAAAATCGTTGACTTTGTCAGCGGGTTTGTCTATGAAAAATGCCATAAACAACAACAATATAGCGTGCTGGTGTTAAATAAAGTGATAATTTATTCTTCCGTTTCTTTAATCTAGTTGTTTAATGTATAGATAGCCAGACTGAATTTCTTACTATGTAATTTATATGGGCTTGCCGGTCACCGGTGACATCCACGGCAATCAAGATATTTATTCTTTAATTGATTAATTTGATTGTTCCTTCCTTATTTATAACATAAACAATTTACAAAGAACAAACTCAACTAAATCAATCAATATAACCATCATATACGTGCATGGTTATGTTTGGTATATACGAGAATCAAACTCGTATATACCAAACATAACCATGCACGTATATACGAAATTTTATTTAAAAAATATGTAAAACAAGCGTGGCATGTTGTCAATTATACAAAACTGACTGGCAAAAATTATTTAATCATTTTAAATTATTAAATATGATTTTCTGTTGATTTCGGCAGCTACCTTAGCGGTACAATGAATAATGTCCTCAAAGCTTACAGATGGCAGGCGTACTTAAGATCTTTTGTATAGTTCTATGTATTGATTCCAATATAAAAATGCTTTTATTTGTAATTTCTTACAGAAACTATTTGGAAATTGCTTGCTAAATATTTGGTAAACATGTTGATAAAGCTTATCATATTTTTCTGGTCGAGTTCAAATAGAATCTACATTTATAATTTTCCGAAAGAAAATCTGAATTTCTATATTTCCATGTTATATTTGAAAGAACTTTTAAAATATTCAAAGGTACTATACTTTTTCATCGAATTAAGACACGAGGAGCTTTCCGAAAGAATCCAGTATCTTGTAAAAAAATTGGAGTAGTTCCTTAAAAAAGGAAAAAAAAAAAAAAAAAAAAAAAAAAAAAAAAAAAACTCCGCGAAAGGGATGCATTACACGTAGTTTGAAGAAACGTACTAGATGTTTTCAAAAAGAGGTGAAACCATTTTTATCAACCCATTCGATGATGTTTTTACTGTTATCTACAGCCGGTACAGTTTACGTCTGATCAATCAATGATTGTTCAAACGGATAAAAATGGTAAACACAAGGATTAATTATTTTTATTAACTATATTTAATTTTTTAATAATGAATGAAATGAAATAGTATTATTACTTTGAGGTTCAACCCGTGTTGCTTAGTAGTAAGGTCTCAACTTCGGGATGGAAGGTTTCACGTTCGAAACCTGATTACACTAAAGATTGATTAGTGCATGATGAATCTGATTTCCTGTCATTGATATGGCTAGACATAAGAAATGATGAAGAGAGCAAGGGGATATTTTAGATATTTCATGTCACTAGAGTCGAGAAATGAGCTTTCAATCTCTTAAGCAGAGTTGACATGAGGCTAACTATATATCTAGATGGTGGGATAAAAAACGATTGACCACATTAATCCTGTCGATAACGTACAGTTCATTGGTGGTAAGGTGGGCGACTACATTTTCTTCTGTACAAGATGGCTTCGTCAGATATGTCCTCCTTGTTTTCTGATCATAGTTCAAAATGCGGAGGTCCGTCCAAAATAATTGCAGTGTTGCATCAAAAGAATTTAAATTTAATTAATGTGATATTTGGTTATCGCATACATTTTCACATTGTGTTACTAATTTGAAAATACATTCATGTCCATAAATTAAGGATAATGTAAATTCAGGAAAGAAAGGGTCAGAAGCAAAACAAATGGGACTTATTTGTAAAGCCTATTTATTAAACAAAAGGTAAAGAGTAAAAAAGATGCTATATATTTGATATCATTAATAAAAATTGCGATTTTTTGGTCCCTGGAGAAAATTAAAAAAAAAAAATCTATTTACAAAAATAAATATTGCATGGTTGGTATGATGGTTACTACATAGTATGTCTCCCAGACAATGCAATATAGTCTGTACAACGCTTAGGCATGCTGAGTATCAAATTATTGATCTGAACTTGGGAATATTACATCACTTATCAAGAAATGCTCTCCGAAGTTCCGGTAGACATGTAGGAGGTCGTTGATGGGCTGCAACTCGTCGGCCAAGTATGTCCCACACATACTCTACTGGATTCAAGTCCGGTGAGAATACTGGCCAATCCATACGGGTGATATCCTCCGGTAGAAGGCATTCGTTTACAATATTTGCACGGTGAGGACGGACGTTGTCATCCATAAACACTAATTCTGCATCCAAACAAACTACTCCGAAATAAACGTACATGCTGTTCCAGAATGACGTCCCGATAGATTTGGTCTGTCATGGTTCCAATTTGAACATGCAGGTCAGTTCTGGAACCCAGAATAATTCTTCCCCAAACGAACAATCCTGCACTACCGTAACGGTGTCGTTCAATGATGCTCTCTTGGTGGTAACGGGTACCTGGCGCTCTCCATATGAGAGTCCGGAGGGAATCAGACTGCCAGCTAAACTTGGACTCGTCGGAAAACATCACACAGGCAAACTGTTGCGGTGTCCACAATGCATGCTCTCTACACCAGGCTAACCACAGGTGACAATGAGTTGTAGTAAGTGGAATACATCTGACAGGCCTACGAGCATATAGACCAATCTGTCCTAAGCGTCTGTATACGGTCCGCCATGAAACTGTCGTACCAGTGGCTGAAGAGAGCTGACGAGACAGTCTGTTCTTTTGGCAGTAAATGCCAAATACCGGTCCTCATTCAGCGTTGTAACTCGGGGGGGGGGACCTGTGCTGTAATATCTACTCACATTACCATCATATTGGAATTGTTGCCAAATCTTGGAGATGACATTCTGAGCGATTCCAAGTTCTCGGATACTTCCAGCTGGATACGCCCACATTCCAGACGGCCGATAATTCTACCACGTAAAAAATCATCCAAATGCGTCCTTTGTGTTATAACTATGCGGTTATTGCACTGAAAGGCTTATAATGCACTTGCGAACAATTTTACTTCTTTGTCTGTATTCCTTCTACATCACTCTCTTACACTCTCGCCATTGTGAAGTATTATCGGTGTCATCTGGTGGCTTCCTGCAATTTGCATATGATTTTTGAAGATGTAATCATTTTATGGGTGATATATGCATTTTAGAGTTCGATTTCCGCGTGACTCTGCATTATCCTTAATTTATAGACATGAGTGTATTTTCAAATTGCCTAGATTTGTGAAAGCATTTTATATAGACAAGAGGAGTATAGACGCGTTCTGATGTATTGTAGAGTAGAGCATTACGGCACTTAAGGACCCATTACTGCAATACAAATTTTAGTTGTCAAATTTTTTACCATCACTAAATGAACAGCTTAAGTAGCTATGAATAATGTAAAAGTCTCTACATAAACTTTGGATAATGTTTCTTAGTTTGACTTTTAAATTTTGTTAGAAGAGGTCAAGAAAAATGTACGCCAGGGCTTGAAAATATTGAATATGGGATAATTCTTTCTAAAGATATATTTTCTATTAGTTAATTTATCACCCCCACCCTAGACGTTTATCTAAAATAGTCGTATATTATATTTCGTGCAATATTCATGCTGTTAAAAGCCGAAACTGTAATCTAATTAGATGTATTAAATTTTAAGAATTAACAAGCAGAAAATTTTTATGCAAATATTTAAGTAATAATTTAATAAGTTTGCTTAATGGACATCATTATTTGATTTTTAGATTCAAACATTATGTCAAAGCTTTTAAATTAATTATCAACTCTAATTGATCAATTCTCGTCTAAAAATATTTTTGGATATAAAAGGAATGGGAATCAATGTTAGCATCTTTACGAATAATGTGATAACGGTGGCTAACAAATCAAAAATAAATCATGACATATCATTTTTATATAAAAGATGTACTCCTCCCCGAAAAAAAAAACACAACCCGGTTTAATGAGTTACTATTTTTGAAGAGATATCAGTTTTATCTGATATATCTTCAACAAAACACTCAGCTAATGTTCTTAAAATTACAACGTGACACAAAATAACTATCCTAATGTTGACTATGTAACACATATAAATAAAATGTAATCATATTAAACGATAAAAAAAGAGAATCTTGTCTGTTACCAAGCATTAATTAAATACGTATGATTGCTTTACCGATCTCTTATCCACAGTAATTAAATATAGTTCGTTCAGTCAACTGAGCAATTTTTTTCATTCTTGGAATATCTGATAAGCTTTTAGTTAATTCACAGGGAATCGAAATAGAAAGCAAATTATTTTATCAAGGGAACAGAAGATTATACTTCAAATACTTGGCAAATTGGCCGAAACATGTAATCCGTAGTAAATTATTTTTATCGCTTCAGGTTTTACGATGACAGCTATGATGGATGATTGTCGGAATGATCGTTTAATATGCCCAGATTCCTTGTCAAATAATCTTGTTATAGTTAGTCGTTTTAAATTGATTATATCAAGTTGCGATATTCCACTAACTATTTGATAGCAATCTAATTACTTTATTTTGATTGCACTTATAGTGAGGGAAATCCGAATTACTTTGTTCTAGTTTGGTTTAGTTTGTTTAATGATCCATTTCAAAGATACTCTATGAATATTTTGAAACATACTTTAGGGTTTTTGAGCTATGTTCTAATCATAATGCCTGAGATTGTACCCAATCTTTAAATTTTTTTACCACTTTAGCGGGAGGAGCCCTCGATTCATTTGTATATCAAGCCCTTATACGTAAGGGAAATTCTGGAACAAATTTGCATTCGTGACCCTTCCTAGTTGTTTATAGAGAAAAATAGGAAGTATTGCGGTTGATTTAATGTTCTAAAAGATAAAAATATCAGGAAACAAGTAAAAATAAATAAAGGAACTAATTTAGCTTTTCTGCTTTTATTATTATTTTTTAATTTTAATTTCCTCTTATCTAGCTCAGTAATCTCATTTTGTTATTATTATTATGGCTTTAATGAATTAAAGCAAGAAAATAAATCAGTGGCAAAATTCTTTTGAAGTTGATGTAAATCGGTCCAAAATTCAGAACAATTATAAACAATTATGTAACAGCAAATTTCCATGCAAAGTGAGCAGACTCGAAATGTTTCAAAATTTTTAAGGGGTTTAGTTAAACTTTAAACTTAGGCTAATATAAATGTCATGATTCCGGCACTATTAATCTAAGAACTGAACTTTTAGGAAATAGTTTGACTGACAATATAATGAAATTTTAAATATCCCCAGACAATTTTTTTTTCTTACTAATTCAAATACTATTCTGAAACTCACAGCCACTCTCATGGGTCAACATCAATGATTACAGATGCACGTAGAAACAATAAATTAATTTTTGTTACATGCTAAACAGTAGCTTGTTTAAACATAAATACCATTAATACGGAAAATACCATTTATGTCGACATAATGGTAACTGTAACGGAAATTTTTTAATCCGAAAGTCAAGGTCCTGTGAATTGGGTGTACGATAAAATATTCCAATAGGTTCAATGACAAATAATGGCGCTTTATTTCACATGATCATACAGACATTAAAACGCAGCTGAAACTTACACAAAAAATAGCACTTTTGATAAACAGCAGCACGCAAGTAGCAAATCGATAAAAAGCAACAGGAATATCTCAAAGTGCTCATAGAGAGATTGTAGGAGAGACTTCGCATCATTACTCAGACCTCTTAAATTTTCTACTGTCAACTGTTACTGATTTGAACTGAATTCAACCGCCATATCGATGTTCGGCTTAGTACTGACCAATCGACTGATTTTTCTCTGTTTGTTGGCTTTTTATAGTATCCATAACGGCACAAAGAATTTTCTAGAAAGTTCACCGTAACTCGTTTCCTGGTAATGCTATCACCAAGATTCTTGCTGTTTCTGGAATCTTCGGCTTTGTCGACAATTCATCAAATGGGTGAAAAGCCCAGAATTATTGACTCGATATCCATTCGCATCCATCAAAGCTATTTCTAAAACTTTATGTGTGATCACGGAATAGTGTAAACTCGCAAAAATATTTTTTGATACCAAGCTATACATAAATTTCTTGCATCTTTGTAATTTTTTAACATTTTTTTTGGAATTGAAATTTTTTTAATGATAAAACCAAAAATAAAGATGTTTTGTAATAATTTTATTTGCAACACGGTGTAGATTTCTTCACATTTTTTTCGTACATTTTATGGACTCTTTTGTACAAATTGAGCCTAGAAGATCCAAAACTTAGGTTTATCTTTATAACTATTAGTGTCCAATAATCGAGTTATAGCTCTGTAAATAAACGTCCTATTAAAACCAAAACATTTTTATAGCTTAAAGAGTTTAGCTGTAGAAAATTCGTGATCAAAAATCTATTTAATCATTATTCTTTTAGAATCTATCCTTAAAATAATCTCAAATTTATTCTAAAAGAGAAATCCAAACTTTAAAATATAAAGCAAATATTAATTTTTACTTTACACAGAAAGTTGATTGCACTAATAGAAAATTCTTATCTTTTTGGAGTGTTGCAATAGTTAGTTGTCGCCCTTTATAGTTTTTTAGGAAAAAAAATGATTGATGAAAATTGTGTAGCCAAAACTTTTAGATAAGTTAGAAATTCAACAAAGTTTTATTAAGGCGTGTCTAGCTTATAGGTATAGAATAAATACGATTTTTTATTTCTAAAAGTTTGGCATTCCAAAAAAAATTATTATTAGAAATTTTATATTTAAAAAAATGTGGTATTATTTTTATTCACTTTTTTCTAAGTCATAAATGAATTCTTCGATAGTGAAAGCTAAATAGAATAACATTCCTGTGATGCTAAAGATGAAAAACGAAAAGACTGTTGTTTTCTAAACACGTACTTGCATCATTATCCTTGGATTGATCATTATACCAACTAATCTGCCATCAATAACAGAGACGAAATGTATTCTGAATTATGATGACACATGGCTACGTAGCTACTTAAGACTAATAATTGATGTTATAATATTGATTTTCAAAGTCAATGAAAGTGATTCGGCTACGTTTGCTGTTAAATTAATTTCGCCATTCACCACTCGAGTGCAACTTATTGCCTTTCAGTTATTTATTTTGGCAGCTTTTGTGATTTCAAAACGTCGTGCGTTCTATTGAAATTTTTAAAATATGAAATCAGTAGAGCGCTGGTAACGTTGAATGAGGTTCTCTCTGTAACAAGAGTCTTCTTTTTGAATTATTTAGTAATCTATGCTATTTAAAATATCTCAAAGGAACTAAAAATACAATGATGTTTTATCAAGTGGATTTATATCAAAATGTCTGTAATTTATATTCTACGCTTTATTTAAATTTCTAGGCCGCGGTGGCCTGGTGGTAAGGTCTCGGCTTCGGAACCGGAGGGTTTCAGGTTCGAGACCCGATTCCACCGAAGAACCGTCGTGTAAGGGGGTCTGTTGCACGTTAAATCCGTCATAACCAAACGTCCTCCCGCTGGTGTGGTGCGGGGTGGAGAGGGGGTACCAGCTCAGGTGTCGTCCTCGTCATCTGATCGCGGTTCAAAATTACAAGGTCCGTCCCAAAATAGCCCTAGTGTTGCTTCAAACGGGACGTTAATATAACTAAACTAAACTAAACTAAACTTATTTAAATTTCTCAATGCATACAAAATAAAAATTATCTTTCAGGGTTTGTTCTTCATAATGCAAAGAAACACGATTATGTTACTAAAACGTTTTTTCTTGCTTTCAAATATCTATCTAACGAATTTAATTTATTAAAAGCACAAAATATGGAATTTCTTCTCTCTTTCTATATCAGTCTGATCTCTGTCGTTCTTTATTAGCTCTAATTCTATTCATGTGGTCCGACACAGTTATTAATACATATTTATTTTTTAACTAAAATTTTTAATAACCAATTGAAATTTACTTTACTGAATAAATTATAGATTATAAAGTACACCAATAAAAATTTGATTAATCTATTAAATGGTACTGAGGTGTAAGAATTATTATAAGAATAAATAGAAAAAACATTAAATAAATAAGTTTAAAAAAACTTATATTCTACTGGATATATTATAGAAATATGTTAGTTAAATGCAGCAATAAAAAAATAACAATGATTTTCACCAACAAAAAAAATAGTCTTATTTTTAAGATTACAGTTGTATGATGCTCATTTCATTTACAATTTGGAAATATGTGGAATTATTATTATATAAATTTAGTATGCATTTATTATATGAACATAATAAATTACATTTTCTTGAGCTGAGTTTTATTTGATTGAAATGATGCTAATATAAACGCTTGTGTCAATTTCTGTTCCGTAAATCCGTTTCTGTAATAAAGGTTTCATAATTCTGTCTGTAAAAATTAATTATTTAAACAAAGATTCAAGGTTGAACTCTAAAAAATTTTATTCTGTATTTACCTGAACTATTTTTAAAACTTTTCTTTCTATCTTTTTAAAAATATTTTGATATTGTTATTAATTTATAGAGTGATACGAAGTATAATGAGAAAAAATGTTTTTAAATGATATATATATATATATATTCTATTTCTTGTTATGATTTTTAACCCATACAAAAGATGATAAGAAAAAAATATTGATAAGTAAGCAAATATTAATGATTAGAAAAAAATAAATATTTTGGAATGAGTTTTTATTTTTTTAAAACCATCTAATTATTTAGATTTGTCGGTTTCTGGATTGTAATTAGTAATCACGTTGTATATGTCAACAAATTTCGAAATCAAGTCGAAACTTAAATAGCAGAGTGTATACAAAATATTTCTTTGTAATCCTTCTCAGAATTAGAATTAAACTCGCAAATAAAAATTTAGGCACGAGCATCTGGCTCCCTTGACAAAACATGCTGAGATTAAATCTCCTCTATCTTGGAATTCTAATTAAAAGGGAGGCGAGTTTAATCAAGATTTCAAAAAGAAGTTCTCATTGTCTCACGCAATTCCCATAGCTTTCGATAGCCGAACTAGACTTGAAAACTCTTAAGATCATCATTTTGTCTACAAGGATTTGTATAATGTTTCTTGAAATATCAAATATGCTATTTAAGTTAAACTAAAATGCTCAATTTCAAAATGACAGAGATATTAAAAATAATTTGTATTATTTTCTAGTATTTTAATTACAATGAAGTATTTTAATTACAATGAAATGTAGATATTTGATTTTATTTTATATAAGTAATAAGCAATTTCATTTCTATATACATATAGTATGTATAAATTTTCCTAATGTATTGTTGCCAAGACTAGAAAAGGAAATAAATATTCATTCACGTGAAGTTTAAAAATAATCAGCATAGTCAAATTAAAAGCAAGTTTACAATAAAAATATCACTTATTCTTGAAAAACGATAAAAAAATGATTATACTTAAATGTTTTACAGCTAAAGGTTAGGGCTTGCATCAATAAATGTTATTAAAAAATATCCCAGTACTTTTTGAATTGGCAGGTTGTGACTATCGTTTTCGTATTTTTAATAATTTCAAGCTAACATTTTATAAATATCTTAGACCTTCGAGAGTCTGAAACACACATTTTTGGAATTATAACGGTCTTTCTATGAGCACGCTAACTTAAAAGGGTTTTATCTAGACGAATGAAATTTGGTGTACGACTTCATCAAATTTGTAGATTTGTTGTCAGATGAGATGTGGAACGAAATCCTTTCACATTAAATATGTCTGTCTATCTATCTGTACGAGTAAAAAGAAACATGTTTACTACAAAGCGTAAAGATCTAGATAAATATAATTCAATACACTATTTTGGATTTTTTAAAATCAAGTTCTGAATCAAATCCGTCAAACGGGCTTCTGTCTGCGTTCTGCACATCATTTTGCATGTAAATACGATAACTCAGAAACGTAAAATTTAGATAAATGAAATTTGATAAGTGATTTTGTGACTACAATTGTAGTTAATTACCTGTCAAATTCGGTCTTTGTAGGTAGAAAAAAAGGTGTTCCAAATGCATTCTTAGTTTACTTGACTTTACTGCTGTACAGATTGCTCATGTAGGGGATTCTGAAAGCAAAAATTTGAGTACTCGTGACTTTCATGGCCTTATACGAAATCCGTAACATTATGGGAGGAATAACTTTATTATAAATACATAATATTATGCAAAAGATAAAAGCACAAAGTTTCGAGGAACACATTTTCATTGGTTTAAAGGATATTTAAAAAATCTTTCCAGATATTGTTTATGAAAGCGTAGATTAATTTATATGTCATTTCTTTCTGATAGACGATATTATTTTTTTCAGCTATTATGCCTAATAGTGTAGATGTAATATTGCTTTTACAGAAATTATATGATTTGAAAATATATCATACCACTACGAAACGTCAATCTTATTTTTCAGTAAAGATGATGAAATTGTAGAAGTATAGATAATTATTGAAGTTGTAGAAATATAAATGGGGATAGTAAACTTTAAAATAATCAAAAATAGGAGTTTTTTAATTGCTTTATCACCAAAATATAAGTTTATATTCAACTAAATAGCATTGTAAAATGTATAATTCATTAAAATAAATATTTAAAAGTCCTAAAGAAAAATTACATTTTAATGGCTTTTGTCAAAATGATATTCTAAAACCCTCTCAAAGTCAGTGCGCCAAAAAAAAAAAAAACGCCAACCAATCAAAATTGTGACAGCATGAGACATTTATAGTCTTGCCACTTTATGGCAAGACTATAAAGCTGGTAAAATCTGCCGACCGCGAGATTTACTTATGTTAAGCTTGTAAATATAAATATTGACTAAATGTGTGTAATTGTAAGTGTAATGTTTTGTGTAAGAGGTTGTGTATTAAATTCTTTTTAAACTGTTGGAGCCCATTTTTATTAAATTGCTCTTACAATTCTAATTGGATTGAAATTTTTTTGAATCGTTCGAAGTGTTTTAATTTTTTGAAAATTAAATAAAATTGATAATAAAGATTTTGGTTAAACATTAATAGAACATAGAGTATGTATTTACAGTTTTTTTTTAAATAGTCAAGAGTCAGTTTTAGTTCTGAAAAACATAAAATGCTTATGAAAATTCAAAGAATGCAAATGAGCATAAAATTATTTGCAAAAAAATTAAAATTTAATTGGAATTATAAAATTATACATAATTTTGTTCTAAATAAATTTTTATAGAATAGGAATGAAAAAAATAACAGAAAAATAAAAAGTAAGTCACCTGGAACATTGCGAAACTTTAAAAAAATTATACACTTTGAATTTAAAAAATAATGTATTTTGTTTTAAAGAGTTTCTTTTAAAGATATTTGATGCATTTATATTTTAATATATATGCATAAAAAATTTCATAACCGCAAGTGAATTATTAGCAAAAGTGCCTATTAATTTCTACTTCCCCTAAATATTAACTTAGTGTTCTTTTCTTTTCAGAAGGATATTTGAAAGATTTTATAGTTTTTGAATGGAATCGCTTTTCCTAGATAATAGAATAGACTGCTTTTTATGCTTTTTATTCTTATTAAAAATAATTCTTTGTTGTATCTGTCTATGTTATGAATTAGGGAATGGATGCCAGTTCATTAAAAGTTTATTCAAAAGTTCCCAAATTATTTTCAAATGATTTCGTAATGAGATATCAACTGAAAATCTTTTTAAAATTTAACACCGAACGATGTTGCTTGAATGATATATTTTCATCCTGGGATTTAGTGATTTCAGTACATTAAGTCAAGCATATTATATTAAAGTGGCTAAATCGTGAAAGAATCCATAAAATCCATCTATTCAAACAGAAAAACAAAAGATTTCGAAGCATCTAATTATCTCCAAATTAATCAAGAAAGGAGAATCAATATTACATTGCAACAGACGTACAAAAGCAGATATTTTCTGTTCGTTCCATTTTGGAAATAACCCCAAACAAGTCTGCGAATTCTCCTCAAATGCCAACTTCAAATTCCGATTGATAGAACAGCAGCAATTTCAGCTCTAGTGCCCAGGAAATTGAAATTAACGGTCATTCGATGGCATCCGACGAATTAACTACCTCAACCTCTTCGCTGCTCTAAGGGAATTACTTTGGGGAAGTGGAATCGGAGAGTGGTCCTCGATTACCAGAGTGGCCTAATAAAGAAGGCACTATTGTAGTTAGGCGGCTGATAAGTAACTATCGCTCCCGGTCTAGATGGGTTCTATCAATCCCACTTCTCTGAATAAACGTGGTTTACGAGGTTGTTTTGTGGTTGAAACCGTCTGGCAGCTATTTTCTGGGTAGCAGGATACATTAGCGGATAGGCTTCTAAAAGATATTACTCTATTCAGTTTTCAATCATGTACGCCCAAATTACTGAATCCTTCAGCATAATGAGGTGCCATGAAGTTATCTTTAGTCATTCAGAAACGAAATTTAGGTGGAAGAGATAGAACATAGAAAAATTAGTGGTGGAAGAGATTACATACTGGGAATGAATAACCAATTTCCAGAAAAGGAATGCTGTTGTTATTTGGATTCTACAATGTTTGTTTTTATGTTTATATATGTCATATAGATGTTTACAATATAATCTATCATTTTTTTCCTTTTCAATTAGTAATCTCATTTCTCTGTAAGCTCAACCCATTGTCACCATTTGTTTTTAGGTAATTTTGTTCCCTCCATTTAGTTATTACTTCTCCGAAACATTAATTATAGTCGTGTAGGATTTGAATCCGATGGGATTCTCTCTGGAGATCCCTGGTTTGTTTGTCGTCTGTTTCTTTCTTTTATTCTCTTTTTTCTCCCTCCCCTTCCATCCTGTGCTCATCCAACTTGTTGGATAGCTCTGTGTTTTAGGCTCCGGGAACACAGGATGGCGTTATGTTATGTTGCTAGTTGGACGGAAGAATGATAGAACATACTTAAACGGTTGCGCAAAGAATATAGCTTGAAAAAAGAGTTATGGTGCTAATTCTTTAATCATTTTATTACTCCCATTGAGAGGCACCTCGTAATTGAAAATGAGAAACTTCCGGTAGGGTGGTTGGTTCTCGTCCTCCTGGTGAGTACAGAAAAAGGTGACAGTCGGCACTTTTCATCAACGGCGGGGCGTACTTCCCAAGGGAAAGGTTGTACCGTGACCGGAGATGGTCCTTAGTACTCAACCACAGTTACCGACAGTGTTGCTGTTGGAGAGGTGCGGCCATTCAGATTTTTCCGTGAGCCTTTGAATGGACCAGAGTGGCCGGTTTAAGATTAATCGTTTTATTATCTAGGCCTTACCCAGAGCTTTCATATGAAAATTAGCAGAAATTAACTTTAAGCAATTAATATAGAATCAAAATTCTTAAATGTTAGCAAATTTTCTCTAAATATGCGATATACTCTAACTAAGGAGAATTTAGTTAGCGAGAATTTAATTTAGTTAATACCATTTTTTTTAAAGTTTTTAAAAGAAGAGAGAAAGAAAGCTTTGTCATGCACACCAAGGTAAAAAAAATTTTGATAAATATTATTACAAATTTTGAAGAAAATCTGCAAATAACCAATATAGTTTTGAAGGATACTCATTAAATGGCAGGATTCTTTCCAGATTTCTTGAGTGTTTCTAACAGCTGATATTTATTTTATTTATCATTATTTTCTAGTTTTTTTCTCTCTTGTGCTTTTGTAACTTTCTTTAAATGAATTTCCTGAAATAAAAACTGTTTGTGAAAATTCCATTATATTTTTATTTAAATAAATCTCCATGCAGTAAAATGCAAATTATCTATCAGCCGGCTATCTCATTTGAAACGCCAATGCTTTATCAGAAGACAACGGCAAAATGTTTATCTGCTGAAGTATTGGTGAATAAATAAAAATAAAATATGAAGTAAACAATGTTCACAGATATAGTTTTATGTATTTTTTGTTTTCAAACAAAGTTTAAAAGATTTAAATTTCCCTTTAAGGATAAGTTAATTTTTTGAATAATTTAAATATTATTTTAATTTACTTATTAGATATAATTTATTGCCTCTCAATTTGCTCTTCCAAACATTTTAGAATCATAGTTTCATGAATACATTTAAAGGCAATAAATAATTTAATATCTTTTTTTTTATTATCTCGGAATCTAAAAAATGCAAAATTGCACATTAATTTAAACGGAACCAAATTTCTTTAGAAGGATGTTTTTGACAAATTATAAACGACCAGTTAAACATCTCGAAGGACATATTATATAACACATTTTTTAAGCAGTTCGACATATTTCTAGATAAAGAAATAAATTAAATTTATAAAGTAAAGTTTATAAGAACATTTTATGTACAGTTATATGAAAAAAAATGAATTATTTTGTAATTGAAATAAAAAATAATGATATAAAAAAACCCTACGATGTCGACCATTTTTTATATCATTATTTTTCATTCCAATTCAAAAGAAAAATTCAAATTTCTTTTATAAAGTTTTTCTTTATTTTAAAGAAATAATAGAACTACTGTAAGCGAATTCTGATATATTTTATTTAATCTACAGAAAGAGCAAACTAACTAGCTATATTAATTTTTCAGTATCTATTTTCTTCAAATTGCTGAGTTCTAGTGATAAACAGTGTTTCGAAACCAGAAGTCGAATGTATGGAACCGAAAAGCATGATATGTATGTGGGTGGCATGATATTCTCTCTGAATCAAACCTTTTCACTTTCTCGTATTCGTAGTATAGAGAAAGTATAGTAATCGTCAAGAGATTGACGAATCTCCACGTTTTAGACTCCCTAAATTCAAAAAAAAAAAAAAAAAAAAAAATCCCCCCCCCCCTCATTTTTGGAAAATGTTTGTCTGTCTGTGATAAAGATAACATAAAAAACTTTGGGCTAGATTGTTGAAATTTGGTATATGGTCTTAAGACGAAATTTTCAGATTTCTATCAAAGTTTGAGCAAAATCTGTTCAAAAGAAGTCCGTCTGATAGGCTGAACTGAACAAGATAATTACAAAACGAAGAGAGCTAGATAGATGAAATTCGGTACACAGATTTAACATTTATAGTGAAAATACCTGCCAAATTTTGAATCAAATCCATCTACGGGCTGACCATCCATTGATCTGTACTTTCAGAAACAAGTTAAGGTGATAATTTAAACACTTAATGACTTAAATATATCAAATAATTTTGTATGAGAATTTGCAACTACAAGTGCATTTTTGTATGAAATTTTTGTTTTAATCGGTTGAGAAAAAAATGTCTAAAACATAAATTCGATTTTTCAATACCATTAACGCAAACCAGGGATTAATCGCCAAATAACTCGCCAAGGATGACACGATAGATTCAGTAATAATGCTAAATTTACACCAAAATTTAATATTTTGTAACTAATGTACAAAAATACTATGTAAGCTGTTCTCTGTCATGATAAATTTATTAGAGAGTATGCAAGAATGTTTTAAGGAGATAACTCCTGTTGGATAAGTTGACGTTGAATATGGTTGTAGATAATTTGAATGTTATTCCAGTTATATGATCACTGTTCAAAATTATTTGGACTTTTTCAAAACAACTTCGAGTATACTGAAGCTAAATTCCAAAGATAGATGGTAATGGAAGTAAACTAATTTATTTAAACTTCGCGTTTCCATAAAAACAATATTAATGTATTTATATGCGATTAGTTGATATATCTGGCACTCCTCAAATTTAAAATATTTTCATGAGTAATGTTTTAAAAGTAGAAACTACTCATGTACAGAAAATTAATAATATGCAAATCCTTTTCAAGACATTTGTATCGAAATAAAAGAAATTAGAAAAAAATTATGGTAAAGTAGTTCAAAATTTTAACATTGTCTAGCAAAAGATGTTTAGCGTTATGAGATGCTCGAGGATAGAACCTGGGACCTTGTGGTTCGCAGTCCAGTAACATAACCATGATACCAAAACATTTGCTCGGATAGCAGAGCTGTTAACTGGCTTATATTGCCGCATTGAAGAAAAAACAGTCGAATCTCCATGACCGAATGGTCATGGCACTGATCTCATGGTCAAGAGATTGCGAGTCCGAATCCCGCTGGAGACAATGCAACTCACAGTTTGTGTAAATATTTAGTTCCTTAATTTTATGTTTTCCTTTATTTCATGTTCCAGAAGGTACTGGACATTTCTTTAGTTTACCAGACAAGTGTTCTGCACTTTTCTTACTGTCCCCAGAAAAGTATTCTGGAACTTTCCCTGCTAGCATAAAAGCAGGAGACTTGTCAGTCACTGTGTTCTCAGTTCAGAGTTGAGTTAATAAATTGGTTTAGCTCTACTTCTTGTGTGTTTCACACTAAAGTATCTGCGTGATAATATGCTATTCACCACAGACTCTCCCTCCAGTGAATCGAACGATATGGCTGTTGAGTGGTGATGTATTATTAGCTATTGCCTAAGGGACCTGTACCCAGTTGAGTAGCGAGTGTGTGTGTGGGTGAGTGGTTGTTGCGTCAAGTGAGTCTGACGATTTGCTGTGGGTAGATGTCGCCACGAAAGCTGTACGAAGGTTGAAGGTTCATCGTCCGAGGTCACCAATTTAGAGGTTTGTGATGAGCGAGGATAGAACCTGGGACCTTGTGGTTAACAGTCCAGTAACATAAACATGATACCAAAACATTTGTTCGGGTAGCAGAGCTGTTAACTGGCTTATATGCTATTCACCACAGACTCTCCCTCCAGTGAGTCGAACGATATGGCTGTTGAGTTGTGATGTATTATTAGCTGTTGTATAATGGGCCAGTTGATTAGCGAGTGTGTGTGTGGGTGAGTGGTTGCTGCGTCAAGTGAGTCTGACGACTTTGATTTGCTGTGTGTAGATGTCGCCACGAAAGCTGTACGAAGGTTGAAGGTTCATCGTCCGAGGTCACCAATTTAGAGGTTTGTGATGAGCGAGGATACAACCTGGGACCTTCTGGTTATCAGTCCAGTAACATAACCATGATATCAAAACAATTGCTCGGGTAGCAGAGCTATTAACTGGCTTATATGCTATTCACCACAGGTGTACAATAAACTTCTTTATTTCCAAATAATCGGAGTTAAACGTTTAGAAGAATTCATAATAAATGAAATAAATATTGAAAAAAAAATGAAATTTGTTGAGAGACGAGACTCTTTACAAATTTATTATGAGGCAGATGGAAATAATAAATGAGTTTTAGCAACAGTTATTTAATTATTTTCTAAATTTCACATTTCAGATGACAAAACGAACAGGAACACAAAAATACACAACACTCACTTAGTAATAATGACTCCCCAAGAAGGATCATGAAAAATATATCTTGATGTTGATAAGATAACGCCATCTGTTGAATCAAAAAAGAAGTTAGTAAAGTTATGTAACCACTATGAATTGATATTAAAATTTTTAAAAACCAAAATTTTAAACTAAACTGAAATTAAAAACTAAATTTTAAATAAAAAAACTAAATTAGAAGAAAGTAAAATTCTTAATTTTTAGATGGTGTAAATTGTTTTCAGAATAATTTCCCCCAAAGTGTCTGTGGAAATAGGGCAAAATATTGGTTAATTTCTCACGACTTAAAACTTGTGTTGCCACCGAACCTTTATTCCGTTTTCTCGGAATAGTTTTATTTTTCTTGCCTCCGTCTGTCTTAATCCTGGGTTTTGGTATTGTGTTAAACCTCATTTTGAAACAAATGAAAATTTGGTAAAGAAAATATGTATTAAAATAAAACAGAAATAAAAAAAATGGTAAGGTAGCTCAAATCTAATATCCATTTTATTGCTTTTAATTTTTTAAAACAATTAAAAAAAATTGAAAGAAATATTGTGCTGAAAAGGTATCATTACAGTGATAAAATTTTTTATTTTAAGATAGTTTAAAAAATATTTCTTTTGGAAATTCTGTCGAAAAAAGGCGAAATGTTGCCTAATTTGTAATTAAATATTTAATTAAGTTTTGAATTTAAAAAAAAATGATAGTATTTTTTTCTGTTGTATCAAATAATAAGCGTTGAATAAAATTGTACTGGATTCCACCTAGTTGTTTAAAATGAGGCATACTTACCTACATAGCCATAATGACATTTATTTACATTAAAATTAATGTTTAAGACTCTTAGAAAAATATAAATATAATATTGTTAGGAAATTTCCGGGGTTCGTTTGGATAGTGGGGGTTATATGTTGTGAAGAACGCTCCATCACCAAGCGGCAGTAGAAAATAAAACAACGACGTTTATTTACAAGAAGACACACAGGACAGCACAAAGACGACAACTATATACAGCACAACAGACGATTATCTTCAGCCGAGACGTGCAGCAACAACAGCATATAACAAGACAACCAGACAGTAGCGCACAGCTTAGTTCAGCGCTAGCTTCACTCCGTCGCTGCTCCGCTTATCTCTGGAAGGTCGGTTCCGACTACTTTTCGACTCCACTGGTCCACGACTACTCGGCAGCGGCAGGATTGCTTCCTTTTATAGGCATCAAGAGGCGGGGCTAGAAGCCTCTCAACCAATCAGGAACGTTCGAGGCATAACTCGGTTCCTACTGGAGGGATCGGGAAAATTCTCGATGTTTCGGGTATAATCTATTTTGGCACCAAAGTCGCCAAATTCGTCGCCAAGTCGCCAAATGGTCGTCAGGTTTGTCGCCAAGCTCTGGGACCTCCGACGCGACCCCGGACTCCGTCCAGTACAGATGACTGTAAAACATTCTTTCCGAGGGTGGAACCAACTATTCGTAACAATATATATTTTATACACATGAATACAAAATGCAATTACAAAACGTTGAGGGGGTGGAATGCAAAATTTCAATTAACTTTCAGATTCAATATTCCTAACAACAATTTGATTTTAGTAAAGAATATGTTAACTTAGAGCACAAGAAAAATAGGAACAATAGCCTCCAGCATAAAATGTAGTTTACAACCCAACAAACGCAACTGGATTCAGAAAATTAACTTTTCCGTTCTTTTGAAAAGCTTTTGTGGAAGTCTATAGAAAAGAATTACTGCCTTAGAAAATTATAAGAAAAATTTAGATTAAACATGACGTATGGAAGAAAAACGGGAAGGATTTTTCTGGAATAAAGAAATTAAAAATTTGGATCTGGGAAGCTGTACATACATTTCTTACAGGCAATCTCGCTGGTTGTTTCGTCGAAAAAATATTTTCTGAAGGTTATTCTTTTCTTTATTTCAGGCAACGCAAAATTACTATCTTTTAAACATTTCTTCTATTAAAAGAAAGACTATAAAAAGATAATATGTCCTCTAGAAAATGCCTACCAAGCTATGTATTAATATGCACTCTAGAAATTACAATACCATAAAGAAGGAGAAATCTTATATATGATATGAATATAATGCTGAATATTTAACTAATTATCGCTTATTATCAATAAAATATCTATTGAAATAAAATCTATATTATCCAATATAAAATGGAGGTTTTTTTTATTGCATATAAAATAGCATTTTTAATATAAATAATATTAAAAGGTATTCTGAAAATTATATTAAAATAAATGTATAGACAAGGAATACCTATATGTGTGTATATTTTTGCTTCCATTAAAGATGAATATGTGTGGGCTGGCGCTCTACAGACCAGACCGTTTGACCTCTAGTTACCAAACTTGGCATATCCATACTTTGGAGGGTAGGAATGTGCACTTCGGGCCGAGTGTTTTGAAATTTTAATTCATTTCATTTCATTAATTTAAAATTAAAAGAAATTTTGGCACTTTTGGCAAAAAAAAAAATATTGCGTCTTTTTGATATTGCCCTTTTTTATATATTGCTTTACTTTTTGTTAAGAAAAAAAATGTATTATTAAAAAAAAGAAAACAAGCAAATGTTATGTGATAGACGAAATATTTCTTGATTAGCGTATTCTCCACATTCTTCATATCTATTCTGATGCGGCAAATAATTTAGATATTGAATTTCCCAAACATGATTATTTATTTCTTCATTAAATAAACATTTCATAAGCATTGCATATAAACATGAAAAAAGAATACAGACGAAAATACTTAAGAATTCTGTACGTACACATAAGATTATGGTTAGAAATTACTATCGTGGCAGAACGTGTTTTTTTAATAATTCATCAAGAGCAGTAACTTTAATTAAAATTTGAATTGATGATAAACTGAAAGCGACAGAAGTTGATTAGATAACAAAAATTGTGTTAAATCATTTATTTAGAATTTTTTTTAACTGGAATAGAATTTTACTTGATGAGAGTTTAATGATATTTTTCAGTTAAGGGTGAAATTCATATAGGAATCACATTCCATAACCAAAACGTGAGTGAAAATTTTTATTGTAGCTCCAGGGATTTTATAATTTCTGAAAGAGTAATTCTTAATAGCTTCGTGTGCATGAACAAATGACATACAATCAGAAGAAAGGGGTTTATTTCCATATAAGGGTTACAGAGAAACCACTCAGCTGAAATTATAGAGTAAAACACTAATTTTTTCCCCTTTGATTCACGTCTTAATTATTTCATTTTATTGAATGCATGAAGGAAAGTTTACATTGTGTTAATTGAATCTTTTTTTATTTTTGATTGAAAAGAACATATTATAATAAAGTAATTGCTATTCGGAAATAAAACGAAACTATTTAGAATTCAATTGTATGCCAGCTTTCCTGCGCTAACTGGAAAAAAAGGAAATTTATCGAATAATAAATGCCTCCCTTTAATATCATGAACGTTGAAAAAACTCAAATTTGACTCAAAATTTGAGAATTTTAATTTTATAAATATTAAAAAGACATTTTTAAAAATACATTTTACAATACTGCATCTGCTTTAGTTTACGAGATGTTTGCTGATGAGTCATAGAAGGCCTCTTCAGCTTCATAATTTCAGCAACACACAGAATTAAACTATAAGTTACGGCGTTTTTGAATGTGTTATAAGTTTTCATCAAAATCATGATTATAACAGATACATGCATCATCAGACTAAAGAGAGCTATTGTTGTTGTTGTTTCTGATGGCACTTGCCATGGATAAGTCCACTGTTCAAAGACAGCAGATTTAAGCCTAAGGGGGAGCACCTCTTGTTTTTATCGTGGAGCCAACTTGGGCCAAGAGTAGGACTTGACTACTCATGCATCACTCATTCGCTTGCACAACCCCTTTTTACAGGAGGGCACATTCACTCATCTCACAGATAGAACAGGAAGAACAACCATGGCCAAACCGGGACTCGAACCCCCCGGGACGCCATATATATATATATGCTAATAATGCTAATAGTAAAGAAGACGAATACCTTTCTACATGAATTTTAAAACATCTCATTCATTCTTGGTAGAAACTTTTAAAAAGTAAATTTTTAGAAAGTTTTATTAATAAAAGCGCCAAATTAAACATTTAGTTGTAATATTATTTTTTCTGTATAGTGATTATGTTAAAAAAATTTTTTAAATGTAGAAATAAGAGTATTTTTTCATATTATTGGACAAATTATGTTTAATTATACTTATGCTTCTTTTTGTAGCAAGATGAAGACTTTTTTTGGGATAAGCATTTTAATTCTGACATGGGGTCAAATGAATTTTTATGAATAAATTCAAATGAATTTTAAAATTATGAAATTTTAATTTTTGCACATATCCTATTGGTTGCATTTAGTAAAATATTCTTGTCTTATAAACCTTTTAAACAATGGATTTAGTCTATAATAAAGAGAATTAAACTAATTGTAGTAAATGCAATGAATGACAGTAAAGTGATAGCTTCTTTTTCGACAAAGAAGGATCTCTTCTCATCGATTAGCTGAGATGAGGAGAAAGATCTTATTCTCTATAATATCACATTTCTGAGGTTTAAACATCTTATTAGGAACAAATGCAGATGTAAGTCTTGAAAGGAATATGAAAGGAAATCCTTGACCTGATAACAAAGTTTTGATGAGAGAACCCACAAATATTCTCCATACAGGCCGGATATCACTCCAAGTGATTCTCATAATTTAAACCTTTAAAAAATAATGAAAAATCCTTGGTACAACAGTGACAAACTAGTGCAGGACACCATGGAAAATTGGATCTTTCATCAACTGAAGGGTTTCTATTATGAAAGCATCATCTTTTCTCTTATTTGACATCAATGAATGCATCGTTGTTAATCTGAACTGTGTAAATGTTATGCTATACGAAAAATACAGTTAAATAATCGTTATTAAAATATTCTTTGTACTTAATCATGGTTTCCATTTCATCTGGGTACAATTTATACATATTTTTCTATTTATTATTATATTTCAGATGAATTATTTATATTTGCTTTTCTTGTATTGTAGATTTGCTTTTGCTGCAACAACATTTCGTTTTCATTATTTTACAAAATAGAAACAATATTGAAAAGAAAGCGATGCAGTTGCACTTTTTTTTACTCTAAGTAAAAATATTTTGTAAAATTTAATCACAATGATGCGTAATTTTTTTTCCTTTTCGATAGAAAAAATGCAGCAATTATGGATTTTCGTTGATCTGAAAGATTATTTTAATAATAAAATGTTTAAGGAAAGAAGAACAGTTAATACAGTTTTAAAATAGTTGCAAGAAAAATGTTTAAATTTAGGTTTTTAAAAACGCAAAGTTTCTTGCATATTTAGAAAAATACTTTAAAAATATTATAAACGTATTTAAAAATTCACGAACAATTTGATATAAGATAATACTTTGACTTTAAAAATACATATCATGAATCTAATAAACTATTATACGTAATCACTAAACTAAGAAAGAGGAGTAAAGAAATTTAATCTGTGCATGAAATTTAATTTATATCCATAAAATGTTAAAACTAAAAAATATGTTTATTCGATATAAAAGTACTTTTTCTCGGTAAACGAATAATTTTTGACTATAGAATACATATTTACTTTGCCTATTTTCTTGCAATTTTTCTTTTTTCGCGAATTAAGTTCCAATACCTTTTTATGCAAAAGAAATTCATTAACTATTTTCTCGTTTAATTTAAACAAGACGAGAATTCATCACCTTTTCATAAAGTATTAATCAGTAATATTATCCTTCTTTTAACACAAAAGAAAATACTTCTCTCATTTTTTGAGCTTTATTTTTAATTCAAATTACATCCTTTGAAGTTTTCTGCTATCATTAAAGAGGAAAAATCCGACTGACATTTGACCTTCTTTAGCTCTTTGATGAAAGATCTTTCCATGAGCATTTTTCAAAGGAAACTAGACTTTTAATAAAAGTTTTTAAGCCAAATTAATTTATTTAAAATCACCTAATATACTCGCATTGCTCGGAGTGAAGTTATTTTCGAATTTTTAAATAATGAAAATTAGCTATTTAAATAATTGCAAAGAAATTTCACTAAAACCTTCCGTAAGCTCGTAAATTTTATGAGCAAAATTTGAAGAAAATCTATTGAGTAATTTAAATTACTACAGCGTAAAAAAAAAAAAAATCGGAATTTCAATTTTATTTGTATAAATTTCCAAATTTCTTATAAAAATAAATTAATTTTTGGAACAGATTCTTTAGGTATAAATTGAATATAAACAGAATTTCAGCGATTTTAAGTCGAAATTTTAGCGTCTCTTGTTTTTCAGTAGCGCCATCTATGGCTAAGAGTACGACTTGACTATTCACGCGTCGCAACCCTTTTTACGGGGCGAACTTCATTCTTACATTTCATTCACTCATCAGCGATCGTAATTTAAACCTGAATCAGAGAACAATCACCTCTTATTCAGTAACCCCAATAATATTGTCTCTACTTGGAGAACTTTGAAGCCACGACAGATTTATACGTTCACCTGCCACCGCATGCACGAGGAATCTCTGCCCTGCGAACTCAAACCCAAGGGATGCGAATCCAACGTCCTACCACCCAGGTTGTCACGGCATTATTACGTTCATTTAATATATGAAATCATTCCAACAGTTACATAATAGGCATGTCATTACATGGTTAAAGAAAGTGAATCGGAGGTGGTTAAAAATTCCGTCCGTTAAATGTATTCTTAACTAGAATTATTAAAAAAAGTTTTCTAGAGCTATGTGTGTAAACAGCAAATTTCTATTATAATCGACAAGTTGTTATAAGTATTCTTCTAATTTAAGGGGGTCCGAGACACATTTTGAAAATTTTTTTATTAATTAATTTAAAATTTTGAAATTTTTTGTACTGATTAACCATCTTATTAATAAGCAAAATCACAACACAAAAGTTTTCAAAATTTTTTTTAAACTTAAAATTTAAATTTTTTTAAAAAAAGTGACGTTGTTTTAAATCGATATAACGCAAAATATTTTTGATCAACTTTCAAAATTTTTTCATTAAATCAAACACAAATATATATTCTTTCATTTTAATTCGGCAATTTAAAAAATATTAATTTAAAAAAAAATTAAAAAATTTTGAATGAAAATTTGGAAAAAATCTTGGGTACTTTTTTTTTAAAAAATTCATATCTTGAAAAGTAAAAATTTTTTTTTAATTTGCTGAATCAAAATTAAGGCAAACAGTTTGAAAAGTATGTGTTCCAAATTTCAGACCTCTATCTTTATATGATCTGGACTTATATCAATTTGATCACAACAAATAATGAAAAAACGCAACATGGTTAAAAATGCGTTTAAAGTTTAAAAATAAAATTTATAAGAATTAAAACTATTTAAATACATTTAAAAGCTTCCAGATGCATAAGAGATGCCTCCCTTCCTCACAAGTGTTTATTTTAATTTAATTTTACATTTACAATTAAGAAAACAAACTTTAGAGCAGAAAATTAAAAAGCACGTTGCCTCATGAAATGTAAACACAGAGGTTCTAATAAACACTGAATCTCTTCGTTTCACTTCATTATTGAAGGAGTTGAGTTGCATACAAACTAAATCTAGGATTTAAAATAAATTCTTTAAAAATTTATTTAAAAAAATCAAAAATTAAGCCAAAACAGTGCCGGGAAATGTATGTTTACATTTAAAGAGATGAAGTTGCCATGGCAACGCCTTTTTGCCAGTTGGAATTTCAAAGCAGTGGTCAACAAAAATTATGATATCTCTCGTTCTAACTAAGACAGAAACATGATTTAAATGTTATTTTAAGCAGAAAAGCACGCAGAATTTTTTCAGCTAAAAAAAAATTTCGAAAATGTGATGATTTTTGTGTCCCAAACCCCCCTACATGAGGGTCAATTTCCTTAGAAAGTCATATCAGAAGGCAAATCGTGCGTATATTGAAGATTCACTGATTCAGGTGGAATAAATTGTCCATTTTCAAAACTTCAGAAAGAAGTTTTTAGCCTTTTCTGGATCACTGTAAGAGCAAGTCCAAAGACAAGATAAAAACTTAATTATTATGTTCTTTTTATGTGATTTCTGGTCTAATTAAAATCCAATTTTTTCGATAAAATCCGATGTTGTACGACTTTGCCATGATGAATGGGCTTTCCACTGACAGTGCCACAACTGATGAATGACTTGGAACTCATTATTTTTCCTTCATCATGCTCGTCAAAACCCCCCAAAAATCATGCACATTGAACACTACAGATGATTTGATAGACTGTCAATGCCAAAGCCGTCGCATCTCGATTCAAAATGTCACTTGTAGCTGAATTTACTTTTGTTATACAGTTTACAGCGCCATCTATTAATATAGTTTTGAACTTATTTCTTGTGCCATGCCGTTTCTTCTTTCTTTAAGCATATTCAGTTCAAACTTGAAGTCATTATGACCAATAGTTCTTTTTTACAATATTTTGAATTTGAGACTTCAATTATAATCACTTTGTAGGAAAATGAAAAGAAAGATTGTGTTTGGAACTCACAAAAAAATTTTTAAAAAATAACCATACATGATTTTTTTTTTTTTTTGAAATTAGTTGTATATAGATGCCTGTCAAGGAGTTACTGTTTAATTCGGTGGGCATGAATTTCACCACACATATATATGAGGAAACAATTTATTTTCTATGCAATCAAAAATTAATTTTAAAACCAAAATAGGACAGAATGTTGAAATCGATATTTTTATTTTCCAAAACGTTATCGCCGATCCTAACTTTAAACTTTTTATTTATTTTCTGAAATTGAATTTTTCTATCTTTTGTATGTGTTCTTTACTTAACCAAAAGAATAAAAATTTTTGTTAATACAACCATATGCAATTTAAAAAAAATTAAAATGGCGTACTTACTGATCGCGTTTACAATGCGAATAATTTGTAATTAAAAAAAAGTGGCCCCAGAATTTGAATATGACTAATTATTAAATAAAATAATCCCACTATCATATATACAGGATCCATATTTAGGTCCAAAATTCTCCCATTTTTAAGAACTTTTATAACTATAGCTACAACAGCGACGTCTAGTGTTATGAAGTACCTATTATCTACGTAATGAGCTGACTTATAACGTTAAGAATTCTGAGTTAATTTTTTTTAAATGTTCTGTATCTCAGTTTTATGTGCTCTTTCTCTAACACAAACATGTACGTGTTGTTTTGTTCGTGTTAAACAGTAGGTGTTTTCTAAAGTTATAATTCACCAATTTTAATCATTCCGTGTAGCTTGAGAGGTCAAAATACCTAACACGAATTTCGATTTAAAGTGATATTATAAGTAATCTCTTTACATATAATGCATAGGAATATTGCTATACCTTGGGAACACTTATAAGATTTCAGCCGTCACTGTTCAAAAGTTATGGTACGAGAGGGGATTAAAACTTAGATATCCAATATAGCGTTCTAATGGAGAGGAATTCCGAGTAATTAATTTCAGTTTAGTAATAACTAGATTAATTTCTCGTACATCAAAATGACTTTAAGCTTATAAATGTGAAAAATTGCTCATGTATTCCACCAAGCATTCGTCTAATTTAATTTCATCGTCAAAAATTAACGCTTCTCAAAATCAAATTATAACCTCATAATTCAAATTAGACATGTCATCGTGAGTGTTCAATTAAATACCTAGAAATCAAGTTTTCTATGACTGAAATGACGTAACAAGAAAACGATGACTGCAGAAGTGCATCTAGCTAAAGGTACGCAATTAGGGATCAACTCAAAAATACACATTACAAGATATAGTTGCTTTCTCGAGGCATCGCCAACAAAATTTTTCAAAAAACTTTTTTATTTTATTATTAATGAAATATACAAGGGAGAAATGTATTTTTCCGTAAAAGATGGCATCAGGCTTTACGCTCGGAGGTCTAACACAATATTTGGCTAATATTTAGGTATATTCTCATCACGTTTGGGTGATAAATGGAGTCAATATTTTTGTTTAGAATAAAGGTGGGTTTACACTCAACCAGTTACAAGATTCCAGTAAGTCATGCATGCGCAGAAGAAGGATTGAGCATGTGCTGAAAGAGCAGACAAAAACAAGTTCTTGTCTCGACAGGATAAGTACTTATTATTGTTAAGTTTCTGCGCATGCGTGGTCTTATTTGATGAACTATAGCTGGCTGAGTGCAAACCTATCTTAAGAGATAATAAAAATTAATTAGCATTTGGCATCGATATATGGATACTATTTATGTTAGTTGTCGCCAATATTTGAAAACAACTCGTCAGAATTTACGATGAAGCATTGTAATCATAAAAAAAAAATCTAGTTTTTTATTAATATCCACATTTCAAACCTCACTGAATATGAAAAAACTGGTCAGAGAAGACCATAACTCAAAAAAGGATACACTCTAGATAGATGAAACTTGTAATGCTGCCTTTGCATCAGAATTGTTCTTTCTGTCGTATTTAGAACTCCATTTCCATCAAGTCCACCTCAGGGAAATTTGTCCGCCTTTGTGTATTCGTATACGATAATTCAACACTCCATCAAGCTAGAGTAATTAAATTTGACTTGTGGTTTTTCATAAAAAATAGGTATGTCTATGTGAAATTCTGCGTTGGTTTATTTGTGGGAGAAGGAAAGTGATAAGTCAAATATACAACAAATTAGAAATCGTGAATTTTAACATGTAACCTCATTATTAAATTTGACTTGTGGTTTTTCATAAAAAATAGGTATGTCTATGTGAAATTCTGCGTTGGTTTATTTGTGGGAGAAGGAAAGTGATAAGTCAAATATACAACAAATTAGAAATCGTGAATTTTAACATGTAACCTCATTATTAAATTTGACTTGTGGTTTTTCATAAAAAATAGGTATGTCTATGTGAAATTCTGCGTTGGTTTATTTGTGGGAGAAGGAAAGTGATAAGTCAAATATACAACAAATTAGAAATCGTGAATTTTAACATGTAACCTCATTATTAAATTTGACTTGTGGTTTTTCATAAAAAATAGGTATGTCTATGTGAAATTCTGCGTTGGTTTATTTGTGGGAGAAGGAAAGTGATAAGTCAAATATACAACAAATTAGAAATCGTGAATTTTAACATGTAACCTCATTATTAAATTTGACTTGTGGTTTTTCATAAAAAATAGGTATGTCTATGTGAAATTCTGCGTTGGTTTATTTGTGGGAGAAGGAAAGTGATAAGTCAAATATACAACAAATTAGAAATCGTGAATTTTAACATGTAACCTCATTATTAAATTTGACTTGTGGTTTTTCATAAAAAATAGGTATGTCTATGTGAAATTCTGCGTTGGTTTATTTGTGGGAGAAGGAAAGTGATAAGTCAAATATACAACAAATTAGAAATCGTGAATTTTAACATGTAACCTCATTATTAAATTTGACTTGTGGTTTTTCATAAAAAATAGGTATGTCTATGTGAAATTCTGCGTTGGTTTATTTGTGGGAGAAGGAAAGTGATAAGTCAAATATACAACAAATTAGAAATCGTGAATTTTAACATGTAACCTCATTATTAAATTTGACTTGTGGTTTTTCATAAAAAATAGGTATGTCTATGTGAAATTCTGCGTTGGTTTATTTGTGGGAGAAGGAAAGTGATAAGTCAAATATACAACAAATTAGAAATCGTGAATTTTAACATGTAACCTCATTATTAAATTTGACTTGTGGTTTTTCATAAAAAATAGGTATGTCTATGTGAAATTCTGCGTTGGTTTATTTGTGGGAGAAGGAAAGTGATAAGTCAAATATACAACAAATTAGAAATCGTGAATTTTAACATGTAACCTCATTATTAAATTTGACTTGTGGTTTTTCATAAAAAATAGGTATGTCTATGTGAAATTCTGCGTTGGTTTATTTGTGGGAGAAGGAAAGTGATAAGTCAAATATACAACAAATTAGAAATCGTGAATTTTAACATGTAACCTCATTATTAAATTTGACTTGTGGTTTTTCATAAAAAATAGGTATGTCTATGTGAAATTCTGCGTTGGTTTATTTGTGGGAGAAGGAAAGTGATAAGTCAAATATACAACAAATTAGAAATCGTGAATTTTAACATGTAACCTCATTATTAAATTTGACTTGTGGTTTTTCATAAAAAATAGGTATGTCTATGTGAAATTCTGCGTTGGTTTATTTGTGGGAGAAGGAAAGTGATAAGTCAAATATACAACAAATTAGAAATCGTGAATTTTAACATGTAACCTCATTATTAAATTTGACTTGTGGTTTTTCATAAAAAATAGGTATGTCTATGTGAAATTCTGCGTTGGTTTATTTGTGGGAGAAGGAAAGTGATAAGTCAAATATACAACAAATTAGAAATCGTGAATTTTAACATGTAACCTCATTATTAAAATTAAGATTTTTATTAATCGGCCGCGGCGCCTTATGCCAAGGTCTCGACTTCGGTACAGAGGGTTTCAGGCTCGAGACCCGATTCCATCGAAGAACCATCGTGAAAGCTGATCTGGTGAACGTCAAATGCATCGGGGCCAAACGTCCTCCCGCTGATGTGTGTGGAAGCTTGGGAAAGAGGATGCCAGCTCAGTTGTCGTCCTCGTCATCTGGCAGTGGTTCAAAATTACAAGGTTCATCCCAAAATAGCCCTATTGTTACTTTAAAACAGGACGTTAATATAACTAAAACTTAACTATAAACCTTTATCAAAATTTTAATCCTTTCCCTCTTAGGGAAGAAGTTTATAATGCATATACAAATATTTATATTCAACTACGAAGTTAAACGTAAAACGCACTGCATTCAGTAATTATAAGAGAAATTCAAAGAAATAATACTTCTGCTAGTCGAAAATAAATTATGTAAACTTTAAATACTAATAGTTTGTGTTACAAAGAATTGCAGCAAATTTAATTTTTCTTAGTTTACTCTACGCACATTTAGTTTACATTTTTGAAGTTAACTTGATATCTTGTATATAGTAGTTAATTCGTTATCATATAACTGATTGTTAGTAATGCTTCATGAAATCTTGGCAGATGACGCGAACTAATAAGCCCAATCCTCTTTCGCCAAGTCACGATCCGATCGATCTATGTCAGGCTGGCGATATCAGGCGAGATATGCGACATATGCACTAGAATAGTTATTCCGTAGATGCTATATCTAATGAATCTTTTCCATAATCATGAGTTAATATTTTGATATAGTGACTATCAATCTTTTTTGTGCGATACCTTAAGATGAGTAAAATAAAGAGGGGAGGAGCAGAGAAATTAATTAATAAAATCAGATTGGTAAGTTGTAGAATCAGTTTATTTAAAAACCTATGGAAAGAATTAAATATAGATAAATATAACCACATACCGCACAATTGTTTTGTTAAAAAATATTTAAATCCCCAAAAATTACTGAGAAAAAGGATGGGGAGGGGGAGGGAGGGCTTAAGAATATAGATAATTGATGGACTTTGTGCCTATCACATTACTTCACTTCAAGCACTACAAATTAGTAATAGCACGCAGCATTTTATACAAGAAGTGTTCAAATGAAATGGTACAAAACGGCACTGTGGGTATGAATGAAGACTTTATTCAAAGTAAATATGCACCATAGGCCTGAGCACAACGATTCCATTGATTAACTGGCCAAAGAATCCCTTGTTCCTAGAATTTCTGTGGTCGTGATGAGACCCAGTTCTTCACAGCGTCCTTAAGTTCATTTTCCGAATTGAAGCACTTCCCTTTCAGATGTTTTTTCAGGGTACCAAACACATGAAAATCGTAATGCGACATGTCCGAATTGTAGGGTGGATGGTCGAGCTTCTTCCACTTGAACTTGGCCAGTTCCACATGTGTGACCTTGGAGACATGTGGACGCACGTTATCATGGAGCAGAACCACACCCTCCGTGAGTAGCCCCGGTCTTTTGTTCTTGATGGACTTGCGTAGTCTTCGAAGTGTCTCACAATACACATCGGAGTTAATGGTTCTTCTGTGCTTGAGGAATTCAACAAGTAGAGGATCTTGGACGATGAACTCAAGAACGCTATGAAGGACTAGGTCTTGTTAATCAATGGGATCGTTGTGCTCAGATCTATGGTGTATACTTTGAATAAAGTTTTCATTTATACCTACAGTGTCGATTCGTACCTTTTCGTTTAAATACCCCTTGTACCTAACAGTGTGCTGCCTTAAGATATTCTGTGAGTTCATGTCATTTTTCTTGCTGCAAAATAATCATGGAACACCTGGAGTAGAAAACTGAGATAAATATACATTTAAAACATGATATGTACTCATGGGATTTCATTAGAAAATGAGGATCCTCAATTGCCAGCGAGCTATAATGGTGATGATTGATTTATTATTTATGAAAAAGTATCGTTGCAATAAATAATTGAGAGCTGTAGCTGGAAAAACAAACAAAAATATTTTGTTAATTAATTAGAATTATGAAACTATCTATGTATGACAAAATGTTACTTTTTTATTTATTAATTTGAATTTGAAATTTTGTTAAATGTTATTTATTAGTTATATGATATTAAATAGATATATGTTGTTAAAATATGTTATTAAATAGATATGTTATTAAAATATATATTATTAAATAGATATATATACATGCTTTTAATTACTTCCTTGCGATTAGAATAGTTTTATTCTGAAAATTCCGTTATCAAACAATAATGTCGTTTTGGTATGTAAATATAATATTTCGCACTTTTAGATATTCCATATTTCTCCCAATCTCTCGTACGTATGCGCTCGATAGATGGATATGACATGTCGGATTTACCCATGCTCTCTCTGAGGGTAATTTTAATGATTATCCTTGTGATGGCATGGAACGAGAATTGAGGTTGAATTCTACAGGCCATCCTCGGCTCCTGCACAAGAAGTGTGTTCTGACATGAAAGTGGAAATAATTCGATCTTACAGCCTTTATACACCCATTAGGAAGCTACATATTATCAGCTATTATCAGCTACATACCTGAAGCGTCTCTTCCCCATATCCGAAATGCCACTTCGATTACGATTTCGGCAGATGCATATAGTAAACCCCCTTCCATTCTTTTAATGTTCTATTACTATTTTGATTTTATTATGATTGCATTTTGTTGAATAGTTGGACGAGTTCAGTTCCATTGTTTGATTTTCAAAATTATCCTGATTTTTTTAAGCTACAAAAAGACAAAGGCGATTTTTTTTAAATCTCTTATGAAGATTGCATTATTCTTCGTCTAATGGTACATTAAACAGCAATTTTTGTACATTGGTGAATTTTAGAATCTTTAATGTTTAAGAGGAAAATAGAGTTAAGTATCACTTTACACTTGAAAGAATGATGTCAAAATTAGTGAAAGAATTCTTGGCTGGTACTGAACAATGCATTAAAAGTCCTCAAATCAATACTTAATTTTTGAAAGAGTTTTTTTTTATTTAATTATACTAAGAAAACTAACCGTCCGCCCTTGATCTTTATTAAAACAAAGATAATGGTTTATGTATAACCGTATATACCCAGGACAGTAAACATCGTTTATATATCATCACGGCTAAATCATAAAAAATAATTTAATATTTTAGAACCAATCTATCTGGCTCTAACTATATATTTATTGTTATCGATTGATTTGCAAATTCTCGTTAGAAAACTAACCATGAAGTTAACTCTTATGCACTTACATTTTGTCTAAGATAAAATGTTTAATGCAATGCCCCCTTATTCCGTTCTAGATATTGTAAAATGTATTTCGTCATCATAATTTATGAAATCCCTGAATTAAATCGCTTTCCTATGACTCATATTGACTTTATTGATTGCCTCATCACGATTCTGAATTAAATGTCTTTGAAATCAAATTCATTGCATCCAGCTTGGAGCAAATAAGAAATGATCACTGCTGTAACGACTTAATGACGCATACTAAAAGGACATTTCCTCTTTTGACAAGTGGCGAAGTGATCCATCTAAGTCAGGTTGATATTCTATCATATCTGCTAAAAGACGTGTTCGATAAATGATGTGATAAATCCTTTTCACTTATAAGTCTTGCATTATATTGCATTATTATTAATACCGACACTTGCATTTCTTTCTTTTTTGTGATATTAGTTTTACATGGTTTTTGTTCTGTTATCTCCCAGTACAGTTTCACTTTTATTTAACTCTACTTGTTTCATATTCTAAAGATATAAACTGATAATATATTTTTCACTTCTTGAAAGTGCATTAGAGTTCTGAAATTTTATACACGTGTGTTCTCATTAATATCACCAGATTTTCATATTTTCAGAACTTGATTCTTAATCTATAAATTAACTTAATTATATTTTGATTCCATACCAGTGGCGCCACCTGGATTCGAGTAAGGATTGATTCAATGATTCTATAATATTTGTAAGTATTTTAAAATAACTATAAATTAGTCTATAAATTAATTATACTTTCATTTCATACCAACGGCGCCACCTGGATTCGAGTAAGAATGATTCGATGATCCTATAATATTTGTAAGCATTTAAAAATAACTATAAATTAATTATACTTTCATTTCATACCAATGGCGCAGCCTGGATTCGAGTAAGAATGATTCGATGATTCTATAATATTTGTAAGCATTTAAAAATAACTATAAATTAGTCTATAAATTAATTATACTTTCATTTCATACCAATGGCGCCGCCTGGATTCGAGTAAGAATGATTCGATGATTCTATAATATTTGTAAGCATTTAAAAATAACTATAAATTAGTCTATAAATTAATTATACTTTCATTTCATATCAATGGCGCCACTTGGATTCGAGGCAGAATGATTCGATGATTCTATAATATTTGTAAGCATTTAAAAATAACTATAAATTAGTCTATAAATTAATTATACTTTCATTTCATACCAATGGCGCCGCCTGGATTCGAGTAAGAATGATTCGATGATTCTATAATATTTGTAAGCATTTAAAAATAACTATAAATTAGTCTATAAATTAATTATACTTTCATTTCATACCAATGGCGCCGCCTGGATTCGAGTAAGAATGATTCGATGATTCTATAATATTTGTAGGCATTTAAAAATAACTATAAATTAATTATACTTTCATTTCATACCAATGGCGCCGCCTGGATTCGAGTAAGAATGATTCGATGACTCTATAATATTTGTAAGCATTTAAAAATAACTATAAATTAATTATACTTTCATTTCATACCAATGGCGCCACCTGGATTCGAGGCAGAATGATTCGATGGTCCTATAATATTTGTAAGTTTTTTTCTTAGGAGCATAATAATAAAAACGGTTTCTTTCAATGTTATTCCTATTGCTAGAATTGTTTTAATTTTCTCTAAAAGATAAAAATAAACTGTTAAACTTTATATTCATGCTATTTTACTATGTGTTCTTTCAAATTATTGAATTGTTCATTTTTACGGCAACCAATGAATCGCAAAAAAAATAATTTAATCGATGCTAACTCAAATCGTCTACCACCTTTTTTTTCTTCGAAATCTTGGAATTTTATGTATAATGTTTTGAGGACTTGGCATAATCCGGAAATCACTAAATAGCTCGGAAATCGCCAAAGAAACATAAAGCGTTTTTAAATCTCAAAAGTGAGTTCATTGAATAATTTCTTTCATATATGGAAAAGTTGCTTGTTTATTTTTACGGCAACTCAATGAATCACAAAATAAGTAAATGACGACAACCGAAATCGCCAACCATCTTTTTTCGAAATCATGGAATCTTATTGTATAATAGAAGATTGTGAATTTGGCTTAATCTGGAAATCGCCAACTAATGCGGGGAAATTTAAAAAACTTAAACACGCTGTTAAAGCTCAAAAGGGAGTTAACTGAATAATTTCTTTCATATTATGGACATGCTATTTGTCTATTTTTACTGCAACACAATGAATCTCAGAATAAGTAAAGGACGCCACCCAAATAGCCAACCATCTTTTTTCGAAATTATGGATTCTTATGTATAATAAAACATTACCAACGTGGCTTAATCTGGAAATCGCCAAGTAACTCGGGGGGGGGGGTTGAAAAATATAAGCGCGTTTTTAAAGCCCCAAAGAGTGTTAACTGAATAATTCGTTTTGTTAAATTAACATTTCTGGTGCTTCAGGCACAATCCCACTCTAGAACTGAAATTATTGGTTTGATGCTAAATCATTATAAATAGGTATAGTGTGTTATAATGAATTTTGCTTCTGTCTTTTTATTTTGTTTATTTTTTGGGATTGTGAGATACGAACACAGGCGTAAATATATATTTTTTAAAAGCATAAATCATTAATATGGCAGCTTGCAGGTTTGTACAGGAAGATTTCAGTAAATATTCAATTTTTCGTTTCAACTTTTCAATCGAGATGTTATACTAAATTCTGAGCCAAACAAGAATAACATTTCGTTCAGAAAGGTATCGACCAGGGCGACAAAATTTTATCTATTTAGAGCAATAAACAAGATATTTTGTTTGCTCATTTCGAATCGAAAAATATTTCAGTTTATTTCACTGCATTGCAGCAATTTAAATGGCGATGATTGTTTCTGATCTTTCATTTGATTCCCCTGATTGTCACAATATCATTAAAGAGATATTAATTGCTCAAATTGCTGCCAGAATCTGCGCCGTTAAAAAAATTGCTTTCGGGTATTGGACGATAAAATGTCTTTGGAACTTTCTTACATATATAATACATATAATACATACATAAGTAATATTTCTTTCAAAATTTTACCAGAACTGTTGAAAAATTTTTGCAGGAAATGTTTAGCTTTAAAAAAATAGTAAACGCTGTTTATAAATAGTGATATCTGCTAATTTTTTAAGTATTAAAATTCCGATAATATTTTTCTAAATTTAGAGTGATGATTTAGTTGCGTTGGTATCTATGGATTAACAGTCTTCCGATTTAATTAAAATTCAAAATCGTCTGACAACTACTAAAAATCGACTTTCCATTAATTAAAAGTTCGTTGTAGATAATCTAGGAAAAAGAATTCAATTAAATACAAGCATTATTGATTGCATTCTACGTTAGGAAAAAAAGCCAAAAAGGATTTGATTAAGTGATGTGTGTTTACGAAAAAATACTTACCTAATTTCCGAATGACAGAAGTTTTTCAGTTAGCATTTTGCTGATTGTAAAGAGTATGGAAATTATTCACTCAAGATTTGCAATGTATACCCTAAATTAATCATTTTAGCACTTATGGCACGAATTCAATATCTCTGAATTTGGAAATAATTCGAACATTTCAGGGATCTCACCTTGTCATTTCGGTTTCAAAACCTATAGTAGTAGCAGATATTTTTTTTTTATCATATCTTTTTATTGGTGGATAAGATATGGAAGAAATTACTTTGGGGCACCAAAAGGTGGAAAGCGTTTCTTCCAGTAGTAAATACACGTGCATTGTATTTGAAAAGTGAAATACTTCAAGCGGATAAGCTATGGTTAGGGATTGCAATACCGGTATACCGGGATACCGAATACCGGTATTTTGAACCATTTGTACAATTTTGTAATTACGGTATTCACAAGTTTAAATACCGTTTTTTCGGTATTTACTAGAAATTTTTAAAATGGTCTCCACTATATGTTCAGGGATCGTCAACATAGCAAAATAGTATACGTTTTTGTTTTTATGTCTCCCTAACGGACGGAATTAAATTAGCTAATTAATGGCTTAATTAATTGCTTAAATCTAAATTAGTGAAACATGGATTATCCCTGAAAGAAGATATTGTATCCATAACGACTGATGGAGCAACAGTTATGAAAGTTTATTGGTGCAAATCAGCAATTGTGCTATGCTCATGGAATTCAATTAAGAGTAATAGATAGATTATACCAAAAAAATAACGAACAGAAGAATCCAAATACTGTGGATATAGAAACTTAGGATTCCAACTTTGAAGAGAGCAATAGTGAGAGTGATATTGATAATGTAATTGTTAAAGAAGATATTGCTAATGAGGATGAAATATTAACCCATCAAGAATTGCTTCCTATAATTTATAAAGTTCGAAAAATTGTTAAGATATTTAAACGTTCCCCTATAAAAAATTACATATTACTAAAATATGTATTAACTGAAAATAAAACAGAATATAGGTTAATATTAGATTCTAAAGCACGTTGGAACAGTTTACTCCTAATGATAGAATGATTTTTGAAACTAAGAAATCCAATCCTGTAAAAAAAAAAAAAAAAAAAAAAAAAACATCTGTAAATTAATTTTTCAGATAGTGAATTCGACTTAATATCCAGAACTGTATCAGCTCTACTTCCAATAAAACTGACTGTTTAGGCATTATGTTGGAGAGATTCTAATTTATTAACAGCTAATGCAACAATAAATTTCATGTTGCAGTCACTGAAAGAATAGCACACATTACTATCTGAAGAATTATATATTACATTGAAAACGCGCACAGAAGAAAGGCATACCGAAATAGAAAATGCCTTATGGTATTTACATAATTATAATGATTTTAAAAATGAAAATGAAAAAGAAGAAAAGAAAATAGCCAATTCAAATCTGATTAAGTTTAGAGTAAATTTTCTTAAAATTTTTTACCCACAAACCTATCTACATTCAGAAGAATTCGGTTCAGTTATCTAAGTTTATGATGACACTAATGTCGATAGTGAAGGGAAACTGTCTCTTGAACAAGAATTAAAATTAGCGATAAATAAGAAAATTTCAACGAACCAAAATACAGAAATCAGCTATATCCAAAACTATCCGACGAGAAATCGATTTATTTGAAGATGAGGGATTTAGAGTTAAATACTTGGAAAAAGTATATCACGCATTGCTAATAGTACCACCAACTAGCGTAGATGTCCAAAGAGCGTTTTCGACAGCTGGTCATTTTTGCACAAAATTACTTTTTAGGTTTAATGACAGTACAATGGATGCATTATGTTTTTTAAGATCACATTTCAAAAATTTGTAATAGTACCACAGACTGAATAGTGATATTTATACTTTTTTGTGATTTAAATAAATAAGAAGCTTTACTTTTTGATGATTCTTTATATACTGTTATAATTTATAATTTACAAATCATTTTTTTGATGTTTACACTCTCTAATAAAACTGGCAAATAAAACAAAGAAACACCTGTGTTTTCTTTCTTTTTCTAAAATTTCTAATACCGGTATAAGATCCTATTCCGGTAAAATTTCTATTCCCGTATTAAGATCTAAAAAATACCGAATACCGGTATTGAACTTTTGGTCCGATATTGCAATCCCTAGCTATGATCATTCCCCATTTAAAGTGTGAATGGTCAATTGACATACTGTATCTTGTCTTGTTGTGTCTGATGCAGTTGGCAATAGGGCATCTTGTGGTTCATTTAACCACAAGATAGCAATTCAGGAAGCCTGATATTGATATGAAGTGTTTTATTGTTGCTGTTAAGAAAAAAAAATAAATAAAAACTATATTATGGTAAATAGATATTTTGTCATCTTCATCTTGTTCTCTATGTTTTTACTATTACTATTTGTTTTAAATATGAGGATATAAATTAAATTTTTGAAAGATGCTTTGGATTCTTAATTAGGGTTGACAAACGAGATTAGTTTTACTGTGAGTTAATCACAAATATAATTTCACGCTATTGTGTTTATAGTAACCTTATATTGCTCTTTAGGGCAAAAAACATTCAAGATACCCAAAAGTACAACAATGTTTGCCTGAATTGCCAAATTTGGTATCAAAACAAAGCACACCTTTAATTGAAAACCTTTGAAATGCACACCTTTAATTTGAAAAAGTTTAGAAAATATTTATTTATTTTTCTTTTTAAAAACTATCTCAATTTTATCTGCTTCCTGATATACTATCATACATATGACATGAAATGATGATTGGCTATTAATTTAAAGATATGACAAGTTACTTAATACAATTTAGAGACAATACAGCCTTCGGTTCTGAAATTTAATTTAAGTTAATCTTTATTCTAAATTAATGAAAGCAAGAACGAATTTCTTATTCCTTCATTAAAATAACAGTCAATTAAATTATGCTATCAGATGCAGTGCTTCAGAATTATATCCTTTCCACCAATTCCTTTGAAGATAAGAGCTCAATTTGTAGAAATCAAGTCCTTCGTGATCTAAACAAGAACTGACACTACCAGAGTCCGATTAATGACCCATGAAACGCTCACCGATGACACGGGCTGAGGTTTGCTCCTCTTTTGCCAAGTGATGAAGTAATTCATTTGTCAGATTGACATCGATGATATCTACGATTTTCAGAAATACATGGGATAAATTCTTTCTATATCAATGCGGGATATGATGCAAAATATAATAGATAATTACAATTAACTATTTATAATGCAACGTTATTACAACTTAAAATAAATGCTGCTTTCTTTACATAAAAAGTGCTATTCTTTATTAGATTGTTATTAATATTTCGTTGCAAATTATTTTCGAATTTGCAATGTGAATTCCAGATTACGTGCAAAAAAGAGTGAATAAGAAATATTTTTTATACAATTTTATGGGAAATAAGATAAAAGAATACCGAAACTTTTTCAATTTTTCAGATATGTAGCAGAGAAAAAGGTGACATTATAATTGTAAAAAGTAATGACGAGATTTAATTTTGTTGCACTATTAAAGATTAAATATTTTTAATCTCGTTAAAAATTATGCAAAAATATTCTTAAAAAATTACCAAAATTCAGAAAAAATATATACAACAGATATTAAAATTTTTTTTTTTTTAAAATGGTGTAAAAATTAATTTTGTACATTAATATTTTCGCAAATTATCACGAAAATAAAAAAATCTCACTTAATTTTTAATTAATCAAAATTTTAATTCAAATTTCAGTAAATAAATAAATTATAGAGATGTGCACATTTTCTTTATCATTAGTAAATATTTATGATGTTGACTAATCGAAAAGGTAACGAGCTATATTGTGATACATCACCTTTTGAATCTGAAAGTAGAAATCTGTGTCCTTTTTAGAAATAAATTTTTTTAAAGTTTGTGACTTTTTGTTTGTTTTTCTGTATGTATTAAAGACTATAAGTTATATAAATAAAATTTGGTTATGTGGTAAATATGTAAAAAAATAATTATTACTGGGAAAGTAATTACTTATACTTTTAATGTTTTTGAAAGTAATTTTAGTTTTTTTTTATGCATTATTTTCAGTTTCTGATGTTTTTATGTATTTATTTTGAAAATGTTTTTAATACATTTAAGATATTTATTTTGTGGTGAAAAAAATCTGCATTTTTAGTTTAAGTTCATATTTTATTTTATTTTAATGATGGCAACCACAATATTTTGCCTTCTTTTTCTCTTTCTTTTTGCATTTGGTTCCAATGATAAGAGTTGGATTTAAAGTAATTTTGATAAATGATAAGAGTTATAAGAGCGATTTGAAAGTAATTTTGATAAATGATAAGAGTTATAAGAGCGATTTTAAAGTAATTATGATAAGATAAGAATTATCCAGTGATAAGACATGGATTTAACTTTTACTAAATATACAGTGGAAATGGTATTTGGATATGGGCACTCTCTGTTCACACCAAAATTTCTACTTTTTAACTTTTAATACATTTCTTGATTTAATATTGAAATGATTATGGGACATTACCAAGTTTTATGGAATTTACTTCGAGAAGACATTTTCATATTAAAGTAAAATTTTATAATATAAAGAAATACCTTAATAATTAAGTTTTAAAAATATTATTGCATTACGATCAGGAACACAAAAACTATTCACAATTCCAAAATTTTAGCTTGTTGTGAATCGAGAAAGGAATTAATTACAAAATTGCGGAGTTAGAAACATGAGAGAAGTCAAGAAAAGTAAAAAAATGAGCAAATAAAATGAAAGTAAACCAAAACGCTTCTTTAAATACGAAGGAAATTTTGATTTGTAAGACGCAATTATAAATGAATTCCCTACCGATATTTCCTTCAAAAAGTATCTTACGAAGAAAAAATTAATTTTAAACTCTTTTCAACGGCTATGAAAGTAAATTTTTGAAAGATACCTTATGATTGAAAAAAAAAAAAAAAAGAAAAAGAAAAAAAAAGGAATTATTTTTAAACTTTGAAATGCTAATGCATGCTTTGAATTTTTTTTGTAAAATTTCTTAAAATACAATTATAGATTTATTCTTTTATAATGATGGCATATATGACTAAAAAGGTTCTAACTATTCTTTTGCTGTAAATTTTTTGTATCGAAGAAGCGTTAACTTTTGACAACTATTAAAATAATTCATAAAACAGTAAAACTATTTTTTAAAAATATACACGTTACCGCCTAATTGCAATAAATAGATGCCAGAAAGTAGATTTCCCATTCCAAGGATGAAAAGTATACTTCCATTTTATCATAAGAATCGTTATTGAAATTATCTAATTTATTTTATAGATTTCCTATTATGTAATGTGATTTCAATCACGCATCCTCTAATTAATTAGTTTTATCTAATAACTTAAATAATCTCTTAATCAAATTTAATTTAAAATTCTTTCAATTCTAATTTTACAGTTTATCTGCTCTTAATAGGAAAAAAATGGGCTTTTAAGGAATAATAAATTTTTATCACACATGATCTACAGAGTGATTAATAATCAGTGAATCTTTGATTTTACACTATATTTATATTTTCATTATTGACTATATATAATTTTATATATGTTATCTATAAAGATAAAATGAACAACAGTGACTTACTAAAATCGTTTAACACAATTCAGATTTTCACTATCCTCCTAGAAAGCATGGCGAGGATTTAATTCTCCATATCAGAATCAGCAATTCCTAGCTTCAGTCAATAAATTCTTCCAAGAGAAAATATTTATCTTTGGGCGTCAAACTCTCGTCGATGGGCAGTGATTGCTGAGTCGAGTCAATTTTGAAAGGTTCACTGTCTGTTTTTCTTCTTTTGCTAGGATTCTCTTTTAATCAGAGCAAAGCATTGGTTTAACGCTTAATACATACAGAACTTTGTCACTTTTGTCTAAGGTTTATTCATTGTAATTTTATAGTAGAATTTGATTGTTTTTATATGTTGTTCTTTGAGACAAAAACGCTTTAGTATTTATTTTCAAGAATGACACTGCTTTTGTTTTCAAAATTTAACTTTTATATTTTGAAAATAAGAATTTTTTCTAAAAAAATAACAATTTTGTTGAAAGGAAAAATCGGTTTGATAATTTAGTTGATGGATGCAAATTCTGAAATTTATAAAAAGAAAAGATTGAATTAGCGTTTTTTTTTCATCCATAAGAAGTGTATTTTCTAAAAATGTTGTAACCATCGAAAAAACAGTAAGTGATTTTTGATGAATCTCTCTCTCTCTCTCTCTCTCTCTCTCTCACACACACACACACACACACACACATTGATTTTATCCTTCGAAAATATAAAAATATTGACTATTGTCACCAAGATGTAAAGAACAACGCTGTTAGTTTAAACAAACAATTAAGAGTTATTAGAACGAAGCAACTCACAACTGCACAAGACTTAGAATTTAGTGATGGGACTAAACTTTTATACACATATAGAATGTTCGAGAACGATCCAATTTGAATAATTAAGACTTAGAATTTAGTGATGGGACTCAACTTTTATACACATATAGAATGTTCGAGAACGATCCAATTTGAATAATTAAGACTTAGAATTTAGTGATGGGACTCAACTTTTATACATATATAGAATGTTCGAGAACGATCCAATTTGAATAATTAAGACTTAGAATTTAGTGATGGGACTCAACTTTTATACACATATAGAATGTTCGAGAACGATCCAATTTGAATAATTAAGAAGATCTAGAATCTACTAGATCTTAGATAAACAATAGATAACAATTAAATTAAATAATTCCACTCTTTGGACAAAACACAGCAGCTGAGATTCGAACCACGGATCAAACAATCTTAACCGAGATGCATGATGAGTGCTAGTTGCTCTGGTTTATGCGGCATGGCACATCGTTGTTAATCAGATTGAGAGCTTTCCTTCGGGAACGTGTCATGGATCTTTCGTAAGTATCTTTTTTTTTTTTCAGAAGAAATGACATCCTGATTTCGTATGCTCTCAATTTCAATTTGCTCGGCCGGATCATGGTATGGTTTCATACGTAATACATGGACAGCATCTATTGGTTTTCTTCTCCAAGAGACAGAAGGCCGTGGTGGCCTGGTGGTAAGGTCTCGGTTTAGGTTTGAGACCGGCTTCTGCCGAAGAACCATCTGGTAAGCGGATCTAGTGCAGGCCAAATCTGTCTGAGCCAAACGCTCTCTTGCTGGTTTATGTGGGAGCTTGGATAGGAAGTGCCAGCTCAGGCGTCGTCCTCGTCATCTGACTGTGGTACAAAATTACTAAATCCGTCCCAAAATAGCCCCATAGTTGCTTTAAAACGGGACGTTAATATAACTAAACTCTCCGGAAGGCAGGATCAAGATCTCATACCTCATAGGACACGCCTGGCAAATGAAGTAAAGTTTTGCATGGCCCATAATACAATTTTAAGAGTTTCTCGAACGGACCGACTCTTCGGACTGGGATATAAACCCATACGAGATCACTAATACAAAATTAAAATAAATCAAACAGAAAAAAATTCCAATCTTTATTTTATTTTTTCCAATTTATTAGGTTCCTTTTTAATACTTTTATCTTAAAAATATCGAGTAACTATATAAATAAAAGGAGAAAGTTTTAGCTTCATCATTACTGTTGGGAAAAAAATACAATTTTACGAAAGACACAAATCAAGTGACTGTTCGTATTCGAAGATAAAAATAATGCTCTATCAAGAAAATTTCAGTTCGACTTCGCAAGGTAAACAAGATGCCTGCTACCAAAAGATTTTGATCGATGCTATAAAATGGAGGCGTTAAAGTTCGTTTTAGAAGACGATCAAAATGCGAACGAGGAATGCAAACGATCATTTTTCACTCTCTAAGGATTTCGTCTTCATTTTCTTTTAATCTCCATAATATTAGCATATTGATGAGAAAAAAGGAAGGCAGAGAAAGTATCCCACGCGAAAAATCCATCGTTTAACACGACGATATTCCTTTTTCGTATTTGAAAGTAAAATGGAATAAAAAATCATTTTTGAAGGCAATTTCATTTTAGAGATGATCTCTCTGAAAGACTGTTATTATATAAACAGAAGTTCAGAGTCAAGAAATTGTCTTTAAATATTTTATCGATACTGAATCAAATATAGAGTTAAACACAGTTTCTTAAAAATATAATTTAATTTGGACATTACGCTCATAAAGATTTTAAGAAAGAATCTCATATATTTTATTTCATTAAGATAAGAAAATATTCTAAACTCTTTTTTTACGTTTAAAACAATCTTTGATTTCTTATAAAACTTCCCTTTTATAACCAACTTCGGCCGCTGTGGCCTGGTGGTAAGGATTTTGCATTAGAACTGAAGAGTTTCCACCAAAGAACCGTCGTGTAAGCGGATCTGGGGCACGTTAAATCAGTCAGGGTCAAACGTTCTCAGGCTGGTGTGGTGCGGAAGCTTAGAAAGGTGGTGCCAGCTCAGATGGTGTTCTCGTCATCTGACCACGGTTCAAAATTACGAGGTCCGTGCCCAAACAGACTTCAGTGTTGCTTTAAAACGGGCCGTTAACATAACCAAACTAAACTTTAAACCAATTTCTTTTTTCATTTTTGTTCATACGTTTAAAAAGAATTCACATGTGCGAAAAATATTTTTGTGAGTAATTCAAGAATTATTCATGATGCAATGTGGTACATGGCTCTTGCATTAGAATTAAATCAAATCAGCATTGTCCGTTTCAGTATCCTGAGATTACCACTTTCTGACGTTTCTATCTTACTAAAGGATGAGACCCGGAACGATGAGCGCATGTCAGAAATTCTTTGTCATTCTTTGATCTTGATTTTCGCAATATTTGGTCCTTTTTATTTCATTTTCTTTCATCTGTATGTAAGTGTCGTATCACTTTTGACCACGACACACACATTTGTTATTTTATTTTAATTCAAAATATACTTATTTTATTTACACGAGTAATCCGAGTTTACTTTATTTTTAAATGTAAACATCACCGCCTTTTATGCTGGCGTTCTGGCCTAGGGGTAGCGAGTCTTCCCCGTGATCTAGGCTTCCTGGGTTCGAGCCCTGGTTCGGGTATGGCTGTTCTCTTTTCTCTGTGAGGTGCGTGAATGAGTCCCCCTGTAAAAAGGGGTTGTGCAAGCGAGTGTGAATGTGCTATGTTCATTTGAGCTAGAAGTCAGACTTCTGCCCTCGGGTGCTCAGGGGTCTTTACCCTCAGAAGCTACTGCGCAAAAATTTGGCTTAAAATATTCACACGACAAAAAAAAACATCTTCTCAGCCTTATTTTGTCGAATTATACCCATTTTAACGCATGCGTAAAAGCGCGGAGGGTTTTAGAATCCGTTAGCAAACAATAAAAAAGCAGTTTTTGGCTGAAATGTTATACTTCGGATTTGTTTCAGTATAGTTTATTGATTGATTGATTGAAATGGGATGTTTGGCAACAGAGGCCGTTATCCCCTAATTCCGAAAGAGTTCATCAATATAGTGTATTATGAGACTAATAAAAATGTGTGTTATTTAAAAACATTCGCATTTCGCTTCACTTCTATATAAACTTTATACCGTTCATTTTTTGATTCGGAAACCTCAAACTTGTGTATTTCATCAGGATGTGCATATTTAGTCAAAATAAAGGTGATAGGGGAGATAAAAAAATAAGTTGTTTTAACCATATGGTGTATACGGATTATTCACGGATTTAGGAGGTGTACAAACTCGTAATATTCTCTGAAAAAAATACTAATTCACAATAAAATATTTTAGAACAATTTTTATTTATTGTAGGGAACCTGAACATTAAAATACTTAAAATAAATGAAAGATTTATGCTCTTAAAATTTGGTAAATAACTTCTTTATAAAATAATGATAGATTTTTATGTAAAAACGCTTCTTTTTTACTTATTAGTAAATTTTTGATAACATTTTGATATTAACAGCGGTAGATAATCTCAGTCACATTTAATAATATTATATGAAATAACCTCCGAATTAGCCCTGAAAGCTTTTTTGCCACTTGAACTTGTCACATATACAATCAACACGCAATTTTGGAGGTAATATTAAATAATACGTCGAAAATGACACGATACCTTCATACGCATAGGAAAAAAAGAACTGAACAAAAAAGTATCTAAATGAATACAAAATCAAGATAAAAATGACGTAGAAACAAACAGTACAAACAATAAGTGTATAATTTTTGAAATTATTTAACCATTTGTATATCCAAATAAATATTGCATCTAAATAAAATATTACAAGCGTTTTTTTGTTAATTTATATGCAAGTTCCATTCCAACAAAAATGCTAAATGCACGTGAAAAATAATTGCGTAATGTTCATTTACAAGCATTTAATTATGTTCAAATTATCTGGTCTATGACTGAGAATCAATTGTCAAAGTATACTTATAATTCGTTTTCTTCTTTGATTTGCTTCCGATACTGGTGCCATCAAAATACATCAACCGTTATGACATCAAGGCGGGCACCGATAAGTGCAGACGATATAAAATTTGACTTCCAAAGCTAGTAGGAGTGATTTGGTTACGTTAATTTTCTTTTTACCAAAGTGTGTTTAGACAAGAATGCTACTAAAGTAAAACTGAAAGCGCGTGGGAATTTCTTTTTGTTCTCCAATCGCTTCATTCAGTACCCCAATACTGTCTCTGTGTAGCGTTGCTACCATTTCATTTTTCTTACCTTTTTAATTTAACCTCACTATTTAAAAATCTTCTAATTTTTTTTCTTAATTTATATATTTTTAATTGTTTAATTTCTGTCAGTGTTCGTTGTAACATTAACAACAATATTGAGGTTATGCTTGTATAAAAGAAAAAAATCTGTACTATTAATAATTTTGAAAATATTTACTTGTCTCTTTTTGGGATTGGCAATATATTGCTTCCCGTAATCCATTTTGAAAATAAAGAAAATCTAAATTGGGTAGCGTTGAATATAAATCATTATTGTCTCCATTATGGATGCTTTCTAAAATGTATACTAACTAAAGTAATTTAGAATAAGTTTAAAGAAAAGTGACTTGTTCTTGTGTACAGCTTGACCATCCCTCCACTGAATGAAACAGTGTCGAAAGAATAAAGAAAAGTGACTGTGTAATTCTTCTAAGAATAGACGTCCCGTCGAGAATGTTACCGAAGTTATCATCAGAAAACATCAGCATGTGATTTCAAAACGCAGCAGGAAACAATTCAGCAGAAGAAAAGGTAATTGTTGTATACTTTCAATGGAATTTTATAGATGCAATTTGAGAAAATTTGATCATGTGTTGTATGTTTAATAGTAATTCAAAGAGAGAACTGTTCAGAATTTTACACGTATTTACTTAAGTAAACTTCAAATTAACTTCTTTTATATATATAATATTACTATATGCTTAATTTGTTTTGTATTTATAAAGATGAAATCATATAATTGAACTTTCACTCACTATCGTCTGCTATATAATTAGATGAATTAGATATTGTCTACTATCTACTCTATCTAATCCGATGCATTAGATATTGTCTACTATCTACTCGCTATGTAATCCAATGCATTAAATTAAAAAATTCTGTGCAATTCTGTTCAATATTTTAAATTTTCAAAACTGAATCGAAATTAATCAATAAACTCATAATACAGTTTTGTTCCCAGACGAGAGCAATCCAATTGAAAAAAAAATTGAGAAAAATTTGTTTTAAGTTTCCCTAACACATATTATAAGAATTATTAAATATATTAATGTCTGAAGCAAAAGATTATAAGAATAATAGAAACAATTTTAAAATGCACATTTCTTTATGTTAAAAAGCAGAAATTGCTTTTCATAAAAATGCTATATATTTTGAAGACACTGATATGTTGAAATATTCTAAATGAGAATTTTGATCATATAATAGTATTTTTAACCTTTCTTATCATATTTTGACAGAGTTTCTTTGTTGTGTGTTAGAGGAAACTAAGTTTTTTTAAACCTAAATTATATTTTAATGTATAATTATAGATAACAGATTTTAATGTAAAAAAGTAGATATTTTTGCGTTTTGATTCATCATGATATAGCTGCTTTTGGAAATTCGACCACCATTTTCTCAAATTGTGGCTCAATTTTCTTTCTACACAATTAAAAAGTATTCTATTATCTTCAGTTTAACTGCAACAATCAATACATGAACCAAAATCGCATTTTATGGGCTCTATCATTTCTTGTTTCTTAGCATGCAATGGAAAACCATTAATGCTTAGTTTCGTTCTTTTTGGACCATTGTTTCATGCCTTTTATATTGCTTTATTCTTTTTTTTTCTTTTCTAATTCTTGCTAATGAGGGTCACTGGTTATTATAACTGCTTTTTTCGGATAATTCTCTAGTTTGAGAAATCGTAACCAGGACTTCTGTAACTATTACTTATTTATAGTCCATTGTTTACGTTTCAAGTCGGTATCAGCTATTTATTAACATGATTCTATAGTTTGAATGACATTCTTCATGAAAGAATGTAAAAAAAATGATCTTGATAAAATAATAGGCTAATAGTTCGAATTGAATTTTTTCCCCATAAACCTGGTTTGTTTCTCTAGTCTGGAAACCTTCAAGACGATGTGAAATTTTATTATGCGTAAATCTTATGATAAACATTTTGTATTTATCCTTAGCTTACAATGGATTTCGAAAAAGTTTTCTTTTTATAGCATTGAATGGATTTCTTTGAATATTAGCTTCAAAAAATGGTCTTGGAACGGATTCTTGACACTCTTTTCTAAGACATAATAGTAAACTTGATTTTTAAACAGAAGTTTCATGAGCTTTTTCAAATATTATCTATACTTATAATAAAGCTCAATGTGTGTGTGTGTGTGTGTGTGTGTTGGTGCTCTACAGGCCAGGTCATTTGACATACAGCTATCAAATTTGGTACATGTATACCTTAGAGGTCGGGAATGTGCACCTGGGGTCCCTTTTTTTGAAATTTTAATTTTAATTATTAATTAAAAACTAACTTTCCCGCCAAAAAAATCTTCCATTTTCCCCACCGCCAAATGAGTAAGGATTCAGTTTCTTTTTTCTCCCAACAATAATGAGGCTATTGTTAATATTTTTCGGCGGATTATTTTAAACGATTCTTTTTATTTTCTTAATGTTTTATGCATTTAAAATTAAACATTGTTAATTAATCCATGTTTCAGATTCATTCTGAAGTACTTTTGAATTAAAATAACACAGAATAAAGGAAATTAAAAATGTATAATCTGCATAGCGTTACCCCAACTGGTGTAGAAAAATTCACGCATTTGCGTTACCTAACTGGCGAAGAAAATTCACGCATGCGCATATTTTTAGGTTAGTTGCATGCTTTTGAAAGTAAATTGTATTTATGTTAGTTATATATTTTTTTGTATGTGCTTATAGTTTTAAGTACATCGTTTTTTAAGTAGTTTTTTTAAACCTGTTTTAGACCGATTATTTTAAACGATTCATTTTATTTTCTTAGTGTTTAATGCATTTAAAATGAAACATTGCTCATTAATCGATCTGTTCATTATGAGTCTGAGAAAATTTTGTTGACAAATTCTTGAGATATTACATAAATTAAGATATTCTTGAGTGCCCATAAAGTTTAAACGCTCAGTGACTCTATTATCAGTAATCATATTATTAAAAAAATGCTTTGTTTCAGTAAAAAATATTATTATATTAATTGCAGATTAATCCTTTGCACTTTAATTTAAAGCATAAATTCTACGACGGGTAACAGAAAATTAGACAGATACATATCACGTTATGACTGAAGGCCTTTATAATATTATGAGTGAATTATATGACTATCAAAATTTGAAGTTTTAAAATATTTTGCTGAAAAATCTATTAAAGTTGGAATTGCATAAAATATTTAATTATTAAAATTTTAACGAACATTAAGATTGGCGAACCGGCTGGTCGCCAAAGGCGGCTAGTCTAAAATATAATATCCTCCTTTGGTTACTTTAGAGCAGAGGTGATTGTATTAGTCCAATATGAGTAAATTTAACGAATATACGAAAAAACATTAAAACTAATCTTTAATTTCTTTTAGTAAATTGTAATCGAACAAATAGCTTCTTTTAGATAAATAACTTTTTTAACTTCAAAGCAAAGCAATATTAGTTTTTGATAAAATATTTATCTAAATGTAAACATTACTGGCAACCTGCAACATAGGGCTTTCCGATAAAAAATAATTTACATATTTATACATGTATAAGCGACTTCATTGCCCTAAGTTTTAATAAAATAGAGGAGAGAGAAAGAGTTCAGATCTTCTCTATTTCGTTTTAAAAATTAGCGCAGCGGTAACCTGGTGGTAAAGTCTTGGCCTCGGAATCGGAGGGCTTCAGGTTCAAGACCCGATTCCACCAAAGAACCGTCGTGTAAACGTGTCTGGTACATGTTAAATCCGTCAGGGCGAACGTCCTCGCGTCCTCCTTTTAAGAATTTTGGGAGGGTTGCCAGCTCAGGTGTATTTCTCTTCATCTGACCGCTGTTCAAAATTACGAGGTCCGTCCCAAAATTGCCCTAGTGTTGCTTTAAAATAAATAATCTCCATTAATTTAACTAAGCTCCTTTTAAGAATTTTACACCTTTTCTAATTTCTGTCTTGCCTTGCAGGCTCTTAATAAAAGGATTATTTTTTACTTTTGTATGCTTTAATAACAGTTCCAACTTTTTATATTATTAGTTTGTGAAATGATTATTATGTAATTTCCAAATAAAATAAGGCATGTGCATTTGACTTCCCTTTTAAGCAAGAATTTCATTTGCTGAACCTTCTAGACATTGGCATTTACAGGCAATTATGGTCAATCATAAACATGTGTTACAATATGATAAATAAGCCTAGCTGGTAACGTCAATGAATTATGCTTCACTAATGTTTTTTTAATTAAATTTACATAAGTTGTGCATATATGGCTATATAGAAATGAACTTCAAATAATTTTTTGAAAAGATACTTTAGTTAAATTTTTCATGTCGTATTTGCCAGCAATTTTTCAATGAAATTAATTTAGCAGCTTGAAGAAATTTTTGGTGAAAATTCGGAAGTCAATCCAGATCTCTGTGAATTATTTTATTCAAAAATAAATTTACATTCTTTTTAAGATTAAAAACTTATGCAAAACGAAATAATCCTGAAGCTAACATTCGCTTCCTGTATCCATTTTGCATGAATTCGTTCGCTTTCTATTAATTTCTAAATGTTCAATTGCTCCTATCTTTGCATAAAGCTACATAGGAATTTTGGATTTGGATCTAAGATCCCAATTAACAACTTATGTTTTTAAACCAATTTAAATTTACTATTTCTTTCATGGCGGTGTAAAGATCAAAGTATAATTTTTCTTAAAAATCAGCTAAACAGGAAATAAGACGTCGTATCTCTTCCAATTCGTGTTATTATTGGAGTGGTAATTTATATATAGTCCCTCAAAACTCGTTTAAATTCTGCATTCTAGATATCGCTGTGTAAGCTTCATAGAAATTAAACGCGAAGATGGGGTAAATATTTTTTGCATTTAATTACTTTCATAAATCTCAAAAGTTGACATTTCAAAGTTAGCAAATATTATGCGTGCCACACATTTATTTCGCAAAATTTATTTTCGTTTAATGGATTTTCAGAGTTCTCTGTTTGGAAGAGATAATGAGAAAAGGATTTCTGCACGTGAATTTAATATGAAAGTGTTCTTTTCTAGCTTTCTGAATGACAGATCTGGTTCAAAGGATTAAGCCACATTAAAATATTCTGCACTATTTCTTAATTTTCCTGTTGCGTCTATTAAAAGATAATTTGAGAGAAAATGGGTTGAAGAAATACCAGCGTTGCGAAGAACTTTCCAATTCTGTGCATTTCAAGTAAATATAGAGAGCCGACTAATTAACTAAAAGATAGAATGAGAATATATTCCAGCTAATTTCAAGCACTTATTT